>NC_061121.1:64062984-64087325 GCF_002878395.1 Capsicum annuum
AGTAGAGGAGGGCATTCAGGAAAAAGGAAAAGGGAATTCTGGAGAGTTCTAGCCTCTCGAATGTCTAGAAATGTGGGAGAGTTCTAGCCTCTCGAATGTCTAGGAATGCTAGAATTTGTGTAATCTTAGTATTAAGTACTGTATTAGTGAATTTCATCCATGTCTTAGGTTGTATTTTTAGGTGTTAGCAGTTTCCTAGTGGATGTTTGAGAATTCTGGTTGTAATATCAGTGTATTTAGTATAAAAAATCAGTATTTGTTCCTTTATTTACTGTTTTTTCGCAGTAAGTCTATCAGAATGTTATAATTCTAACAAACCTCTGATAATAGGAGCTGCAAGTGTATTGAAAAGACAACACTGTGTGTACATTTACCAAACAGACAGATGGGCTCAAAAATGGACACAAGAAATTCACTCCTTAACTAGTATGAAACACACAAAGCAGGTATGACAAGAACAAACACATCAATTCAACAGTGGCAAGAAGCTTAAATTATCAAGTTAACTGTACATCCAGCTATAAAACTGAAGTGTTGATTTCTATTTTTTTAAAAAAGTTAATTATTTTGAACACATCAATTTAACAGTGGCAAGAAGCTTAAATTATCAAGTTAACTGTACATCCAGCTATAAAACTGAAGTGTTGATTTCTATTTTTTTAAAAAAGTTAATTATTTTGAGTCCATAAATGTTGCTTCTAATTTTTTTTTAACATTACAGTAATTATTTTGAGTCCTTCACAATGCAAAAAAATGATACCATAAACAATTGAAAAATTAGGTTAGATGTTGCCATGCAAAATGGAAATCAATTTGCAATTTCAAAATTAATGGCATCTTGAGGCCTTAATCTTATTATATGTCAATTAAAAGATTTGGCAAAACATGCCAGTATCAACACGTATTGCAATGGAAGTCGGAATACTTTGATGACAAGATGAAAAACAAGGCAAAAAAGCAAGAAAAAGTACTTATTTAGATTCCTCAAATCAAAAAAGGAACCATGTGCCATCACAAAGAAATATGAATCGATCTTACCATTGCATCAGCCTCTAATGCAGCAACTCCCGTAAGAGAGCCACAAATTGGCCCACCATCACCATGTAAGCAATGAAACACTCTCCCACTCTCTCGGGACGCAATTTCTGCAGAATCAAGATTAACTTCCATGGATAACGATGCTAACATGTACCTCCGAGCAATTTCAGGCCATGTAACTTCATTAATGGGAAGCATATCAAGTTTAGTTTTCTTAAGATTAGCTAAATTGTCCGGATCTTTTTTCCTGCCTCTTCTAGATTTGACCCCTCCTGCACCAACATTCGGATCTACATAGGCAGCAACTTTTGAGAGCAGCTCGGTGACAAGAGCTTTGAGCAACAGACCATGAATCTTTGTCAAAAGCACACCAGCATAACGGCTATCTTGATGGAAACCTAATCGACCAGATGGAGAGTCCATTCCACCTCTCGCTAAGGTGATCTCTCTGACATCCTGAATTTCAAGTGTGGGCTTTCCCATTGAACTTGCTTTATCTATCCATGGACTAACTAATTCCTCCTCAATTTCTTCTAAGGAAAACGGAACTTTTAGCCCCAAGACCTCTGAAAACCTCAAAAAGAACTCCCAAACCTACAAACATTTGATTTAAAAAAAAAGGATCCAAAAAAGGAAAAAGTAAGCATGTGGGAACAACATCCAATTTCTTTCTAGACAACAAACTCAAAAGTTACATGATTACCTGGAGAGTGTCACCTATCAAAAATGCAGGAATTTTTGTGCAAAATGGCTTTCCTGAAGGACAGGGACGCCTGATGTCAGCATCTTCCACATGCTTTTTGAGTGTTCCAGAAATTCCCAAAGATTCAACAGCTTCACTCTCATCCTGCATGTGATTCTTTCTTTTAGCCTGAAGGAGCCCATTTCCAACTGTTTGAGCATTGTGCTTTCTCTTGGTAACAAATTTATAATTTGAGCACGCAGATACACCAGGAAGCTGTTCTATAATTTCTTGCACAAAGTCTGCATCTAATCCAAATCTGTCTTGCTCTAACCACTTCTCTAACTTTTCACAAGCAGTTTTAAACTCAAAATTGCTCTGCACTAATCCAGGAAAATTGACGGGGCCACCTATGTAAGAGAACTTGGACAATGAACCAACTCCACTCGACTCTTGTTCATCCATTTTATATACATCATGAGTACAGCAGAATTGGATTACACCTTTTTTCTTATAAGCATCAATGCATGCCTGCAGAAGAGTCTGGGAAACCATTTCCCACGCAGATGATGATGATCTCCCTTCCACAAAGAACTCCCCTATATTATCCCCTTGCCCAATAACACCAGGACAGATATTTCTGAAAATTCCAGTTAATGAATTCATATTTTCATCAGTATGAGCGTCACTATTCAGAACTGGTGGGCTGCACTCTTCCAACATCACCTGGATAGAAATACTCTCCTCATCAATCAGCGTAGAAGTTGCAGAATTACCATTTTCTACATTATCTTCCCCAATATGAGAATCGCATTTAGATGTTAAAAGGACTGTCGAACCAATTGGAACAGAATGCAGGGTGCATGGGAACCTCCTGACCTTGAAAACTGGGCCAGGATCACCTCCATCTGCAACCTCACAAGCAAAAAAAGATCCTGTAATTCTATCATGCCAGCTAGACATGTAACCCACAGGCCATATCTCACTAGTGCTGTGATATAATGGTCGAGGGTCAATATTTCCAGCTGAAATAAGAAAGAAGTCTTGAAACTGAACTGGAAAGCCATCCTGAAACAGCATTCAAATATTAGTCAGTAAAATTGTCAAGTAATTAAGACAGACCAAACTACCAGATTCTTCGGACAACGAGAAGATTAGAAATGCAAAAGCTAGCACAGAAGTATAAACCAAATATTGGTGCTAGCATGAACATACATTTGGATATGTACAATTGAAGATCGAGCCATCATTACAGAATAAGCTGCTACTGCCAGGAGAACTCCGACTCTGTCCGCTCTTGCGGACTTTAGCAGAACCTGATGCTTCTTTACTTCTTCGGATATTTGGCAATCCCTCGTGAAATGAAGTAAAGCCACTACCTCCACTCTCAACCTCCACGGAGTGGTGCAACCCCATATGTCGAGCAACAGCATCAAGCGACTCAAAGCGAGTTCCATCTGGTCCAACATATACTGCATAAGTCTTGCATCGTTTGTCACAATACTCAAAATCCACATGCCACCCATAGGACAAAGAACCTTTCATCCCAGCAATATATTCTCTAAGGCCTTGAAGATAAGCTTCAATCGTACTTTGCGGAATATACTTCTTTGCAGTAAAATGACATACACGATTCCTTGAATCATACATCAATACTCGATCAGTTATGCTTCGGTTCATCTGGTCAGAATGAGGTCTATGGAGTACCGTGTCCTCCAATTGTGACTTATGAATATTCCCCATAAGTGAGGAAGCCTTCTGAAGTTTAAATCCATTCTCCCTATGTACCAAAGAAGGGCTTGTTGGGGCATGGAAGGTATGGCCAGTAGAAGAGGAACTTCTCATAGCTTGAACTCTGTGAACACCAGCAATATACATAATATCAATTATAATGTCCCAGTTACTCCTAAACCAGGCTGTACAGAAAAAAATGAAACCAAAGCATTAAATAATTACTTGGTACCTGTTGTTGGTGAGAGGTGACAGGTATCCAGTGGAATTAGTCGAGGCGTGCAAGTTGGCCCAGACACCACGGTTACCACCACCACCACCACCACCCAAAAAAAAGAAAAAAATCTGCTCTTGCCCTCATTGATACATGGACAAGAAATTATGCCTCCTTATCAACATTAAAGTTCACTTTTCTCTCAAAAGGAACACATATAAACAGATAATGCCTAAGAATATAGATTCATTCTCTTTCACTTTCACCCTTCGAGGCTAAAAGGAAAAGAAAGAATAGAAAAACATGTTCAGCAAATATTAGACATCATTCCTATAACTTCATATTTTGAAATCTACACAGAATTTGAGGTTGAGAGGATCAGAAGCAGCACAGCAGTGATAGAATGATAAACATTGAAGCCTGTAAACACACACCACCCCGCAACCCCCCCCCCCAACCACAGCACCACACACACAAAAAGAGTAAGGAAGACAAGGATTTAAGATATCAAACCCGGAAACACAGCTTGCTTGTCTTTTTGATAAGTATGATAAAGAGCAATGACTCAGATTCCGTCTCATGTTACTGAAATCTATTATATCTTTTTATATCAGCCACATAAATGCTTTAAATCTATTCTATATGAAAATTCTTTGTTGATAAGCAATTCGTCATAAGCAAATTCATCTTCGAAAGGGTCAGAGCAGGGTCCATTCTCCTTGGTGAAAGGTGACTTTGCCTTGAGAATTTGAACCCCCAACAATACAGGTCTCCTTGTTCAATCATTAGCATTATACAATGACAATAAATAGACACCTTCTACAGCAAGAGTTATCATGATTTATGCCAAACTAAGATTTTATTAGCAAAAAAAAAGACAACAGGAGAATGGACAAATTCTGTACAATAGCTTGTACACAATCACGACAAAAGAATAGCACCCTCAAACCTTGCGAAAAACTATCGGGAAACATCACAAATAGAAAACCTACACCACTACACCAAATACATTGAGATTAAAATACTGCTAAATGATTTGTAAGCACTAAATTAGCAAACTTATTTCAAATTAAATGTTTTCTGAAGCAGAATAAGTAGATAAATCTATAAGATCTACGTTCTGATGCAAGAAAGAAAGAAACTCTTTTTACTTTGAGAAGGGAATGAAAGAATTCCATCTCAAAAGAATGAAAGTGAACAAGAAAACAGCCAGCAGTGTCAAACTGATTTTGAAAGGGGGTACCCAGCAGGGCTTGGTAAATCGGCTTGAGACGACAACAGTGTCTCATTAATGTAATACTAGTTAACCTAAAAGAAAAAAAGAATTAGAAAGAGAAACATCTTGAAGCCCCTTCGTAAAATCAATTCAAGACATTACCGTGGAGTTAACCGTGGAAATACTTCGTCCAAACCTGAGAAGAAAGAAAAGGTAAAAGAGTTCTAGCTGTGTGTCTGATATCATTATGAAACAATGTTGGATTATCCTACAGCGAGCTGTTAAAGAAGATAAAGGTAAAGTCTTCTGCAATCTCTCGGGAAGAACAGTTCTGAGCCCTAATGGTAACGACAGTGAGGGGCTTCTTGGGCATCGGCAATGGTATCTCGGCCTTTGGAGTTCAGGAGAATTGATGTGAACATGACTGCTGGATTCTATGGGGGGATCACATGAATCGTGGCCCTAACTGTCAAAGAACTCAAGAAAAGAAGACTGTCCAATACCATATATAAGGATACGGATTTGCCTTCCACACCACCGATGTTGGACTTTATATTTCCCCTCACATCCAGGACTGGAAATTTGGTGCGTGGATTATTTATGATGAGGGGCCAACATCGGGCTAAACAAAACTTGGGTGGGCCCGACTCTGATACCATGTCAAGGAACTGGACGTTGGGCTTAACTCAATCCCAAAAGCTAGCTCAAGAGGTGAGTATTCCCAACACCATATAAGGATACACATTTGGCTCCCTCCCACCAATGTGGACTTAACAATTACTATGTTCAAATCGAGCCAATTAGCAATTATCTTAATCTCAATGTTAGGTAAGAAGCATTTATTAGACTTAAAAAGAAATGAATTAAAGGTGGAAATAACGATACTTTTCACTATATTATAAATGTAAGATACCATATTTTACCATGAGATTTTGAGTAATTATTAACCAGTGTAAGCAAAAAAAGTTGCATTACTTATTTTGAGATGAAGACGTGTCACCCTTATAACCGCTAATTGAGGCCTAAGGTATACCACTAACAGTAACAAACATACTAGCAATGACTTTTGCGGAGTTATTGATTCAAAACTTCCGATAATAGGTGGACAAACGTTTGGACAACACAAAACAAGAACAGATATTAGAGTGTAGGAAGTACATGCGTATTGCTAACCTATCTTAAATTGAACACTGAATTAACTTGTTGACTTTAAACTTTCATCCCCATATTGAAACCTATTCAACTCAGCACTAAACTAGTTTGATTCTCATCAACCGGCCATAATCAATATGCACAACCAAAATTTGCATTTCCTAGTCATCAACCTTACATCAATATCGTAACCTTTGCAAAACTCTTTGCAACAATCAAAGCTGGCAAGACTATTGAATCATAGAAAAATTTGTACGCTACGCTGCTCAAACTCTCCAAAGTTGTTGCATCTGTGTCGGATCCTCAAAAAATGCACTACTTTTGGAGGATCTGACACGCATACAACGTTAATTTTGAAGTGTCCGAGCAACATATCAGGTAGGATATTATCATGTCTATGTAGATGGTCTACTAGTGATTCAAACTTTAGATGATACAACCCTGTTTAACCAGTGTTATCAAAGGCACACTTAAAGTGTGCTTAAGACCTAAAGCGAGGCTCAAAATGTGTTGAGTGCTTCGCGTCGCTTAATATGAGCTTCAATGTCGTCAATGTTCTAAAACATACTTCTTACCAATAAGCCTCTTCCAAAGAGGCTCTACTAAACAATAGACATTCACTTTATTGGAATTTTGTTTCAATTGTTTTGTTCATATGTTTGTCATTCATACTTATAATTATTAATCTTGGATCAAACATATATATTTGTATTTTTTCTCCCTTTGCGCCTTTTTCATTAAAGCTCACGCTTTATTCGCGTTTTGTCTTAAAGCCCATAGACTTAGAGCTTTTTTGCGCTTTTTGCTTTTGATAACATTGTGTTTAACTAGTGACAAAATCAATTAAGTACCCACAAAGGTAGACTATAAACTCCATTCTATCCTACGAAAATTTCTCCTCGCGAACTTTTTCATATAATTGTGCGCATAAAAAAGTATTAAGTTATGTACTCCGTGTAATAATGTAGGACCACTTCTAGTGAAAGATGTTCTTTAGCATTCCTATACTTATAACCCAAAGAAATACAACCTCTTTGTGATAAACCATCTACATAGAAAAGGTATGAAGTTGAACTCTCCGCGAACATTGGGCAATTGGCTTTACACTTGAGGCGAATGGAATAGGAGTTTCATGTGGGAAATAACGCAACCGGATATTCTCTTCTCTCCTTTCTTTCTACTCTTCTAAATCTCATGCCCCCCAAATATTTCCAATAAATAACTTGCCTTGTGGACAAACTCATGGATGAGAAAAAGAGCATTGATCCAAAACTTGCTCCGCCAAAGAAGAAATATAATTAAGCCTATACAAATAAGTTCTCCAGTACATACAAGAACGGAAACTTTTGTGCTACCATTTCTAAAATCTTCCAATAAAAGGGTGCCTTCGATGAATCCAAGCTTAATACTACTTGCAACTATTTCTTCCCTCTTTTTGCTTTCCCGGTTGAAGATAAAAACAACTAGTTGCAAGTAAATCAAATGTTTCAATAATCCAAAGTTAAAAATATTATTCATATGATTTTTCAGACATTATGGAATGGAACAATATCATGTATCACTAGATTTTCATTCTCAACCAAATAAAAATAACTGACCAAAAAGGAAAAGGAGAAAACAAGAGAAGATGCAATAAGAGAATTCTCATGTAAATGGAAATGGAAGACGGAGATTTCCAGTGGATGAAATTGAGATAATCAAGATTTACTACCAAGTGAATGGAAGCATCCTGATAATCCAAAAAATTGTGAAGCCCCACTAAAGATATTCTATCCTAGATCATCATTATATGATCAAAGATGACGCACAAAGATGCAGTTAAGGTCACTTTTTTCCATTGAAGGCATCACCTTTCTCGAAGCAACAACAAGAATGGGACATATCCATGAGCAGAACTACCAACATCGCCTTCACTAAAGTACAAAAGAAAATACATTCCTGCCTTGACCATAAAGCATTTTGAGCTTCTCTTCTTGGGACTGCGTTCTGCCTTCAGTGAATTGCTCCGGTAGAGATCAGAAATTATTGAAGAAACAGCAAGAATCTTTCTTTTGTCCCTTCCAAGCGATCGAAAAATAAAGAAACGGTTAACATTCAAGATAATCATGACCATCAATGGTTGATTCAATCTAATTCATTGAATTAATTTGTTATAAAAATATCATAAAAAGAAGGGAACATTGATTTTGCAAACATGAATCAAACTGGTTTTTAACAATTATTCGTAAAAGTTGGACACCCCAATAGCTAAACTACTAAGAAATACTTGAAACATAGTATTGATGTAACACCTCTTTCCCTTGGACAATGTGTTGGTTGCTACATTCCTAATAAATACTTGAAAAACAATATAGATCTCATGCTCTTTCTTCCCTTTGACATTATATGAAATCTTCAACCTTGACATTCAGGGCCTACACTCCACTGCTTACATGCAACCAGTCTCTATGTTATTTACATTGCTAATGATGAAAGTTCTTCTTTTGATAACTATGGTGGCCTGTCCACCTTGAGCACTCCACGACTAATTCCACAGGGTACCTGCTACCTCCCACCATCTAAACACCAACTAACTTTGTCAGCAAAGCTAGTACAAATGAGACGAAATGACCTACTATTTATGTCGCTGATATTTGAACATGAGACCTCATGATTATCTAACTCACTTCATTGACCACCAGGCCACACCCTTGGATGCAATGAGTAATGATGAAGTACACACCTCAAAGCATCTATGGTTCCTCTCAATCCGTGCCACCTAAAATAGAACCTGAGACCCTACTTCTCGCACAATTTGCTCGGTGACGGCAAAAAAGTTCCTACACAGTCATTGGCGCACTACTCATGGCACCCCAAACTATATTTGATAATACTCCACAATTGTCCAGGACAATGCAAATACAGATGTACATTCACCTTTTCTGCATTTGTTTCAAGGACATGCTATAAAAGCTCGTCATTAAGGATAAAATGTGATGTATATACTTTCTGGTAAAATAAGGATTTGTTCACCATACTTTAATTAAATTACTTCTTCGCGCATCACCTCTTCCTCTTTGTTGTACTTCATCTTTGGAGGTCAAGTTTCAAGCCTTCATTCACCTGTCACAAAAAAAGGGTACTGAATACCCCATTTCCATCAATCATCCTTCTTGGTTAACATTGCTATCTACCATTCTTCCAAGTGGTATGATTTCTTTCTCTGTCACCACCCAACAGTGTGTATAAAATCTAAGGCAAAGAAGAGACAAGGTTGATCGGTCTTGAAGCGAAAAAAATGACAAACAAAGTGCACACCTCTTTAAAGTGAAATGCACCGGTTTACCAAAAATTAAAAATTGCCAAACATATATGAATCTAGCAATATAAAAATCAAATTGCAACTAAATAACTAATTTTAGCATCTAGTATACAATAACATTGATATTAATCCAACTTCTCAAAGGTGGGATTAAAAGACTCAACCTTTTCACATCAGGATAACTTTGCAAAACATTGTTGGAAGCTTACACTTCTCTAAAGCGGATGGCTGCCCATAAAGCGATAACTCCTTGCTTCGGACTGCGAGATGGCTCTAATAACATTGTCATCCATAAAAAATTCTCCAAATTTTATCGGACACTCTGACTACCTTTGCAAGTATTGGGACGCATACCTCATACATATAGGTAGGGAGACCCGTAAAAAATTCAGAAGTGTGAGAGAAGAAAATCTGCACTTTGGGACTAAATATCCAAACTTCTACGACTCCATTTTAGACGTTCCAAAACATTTGCAGCATTCAATTAATTATATCACAGCCAACAGTCTTTTGGAAAGAGTCTCTCTACCTCCACGAGATAGGGGTAAGGTATGTGTACACTCTTACTTCCCCAGACCCCACTTTGGGGGATCCACTTTGGGGGATATCACAGAGTATGTTGTTGTTGTTGTATTAATTATATCACTCAATAAGACTTACATAATTTTAAAGAATTAAAATTCACGTAACTACTTAAATTTAAAACTTAGATTTCTAATATTGGCCTGAGATAAATGTTAAATGGAGTAAAAAATGGTCATTGAAGATTCATACAGCGGTCCCTACCAGTTTAGGACTTAGGCATAGTTGTTGATATATTTTTTACTTTATCAGACTAACTTCCCAACGTATATATTTTGTTCCACTAACCGTTAAATTAAGATCTTAAACTCCCAGTCCAGTCAAATACCACTATATGAAATGGGACAAAGGGACAATGATGGCATCTAGAAGATGACAGGCATCAGCAAGGATCTTCCAGCTTAAGTTGAAGGCACACGAAATTGGTCTGACACCAAAGCTCTGATAGGCATTCCCCCTGCACCTAGGAAGAAGTCAATACATTGACAATCAACATCAAGTAATTGTTTTCCCTCTCGGAGTTTTTTTTTTGGGGGGTCTAGGTGACACCATGGGATAGTTAAAACAGATGAAAGTTTACATATAGTAGGGAAATCTTTATCAAAGAATGTTCATACAGTAGGGATTGCAACGGAGGAATCATCCAGAGAAGTCATATCCCCTGTTTCTAAAGGGTTCACTAGACAAATAATTGAAAAGCCAGCCAATAAAGCTACATAAACTTAACTATTAGTAACTGAAGAATTTGAATTCTTATGTTATCAACAACAACATACCCATGGTAATCCCACAAGTGGAGTTTGGGGAGGGTAGAGAGTGTACAGACTTACCCCTACCTTGGGAGGTAAAGACGTGGATTCCCGTAGACCCTCGGCTCGAGGAAAATCAAGTCAAAGCAGATCGACAAACGAAATATTGATGTTGTCATTAGATCTTAATAAAAATCCTTCTTTTCATTCCTTCCGTTTAAGATGACGCTTCCAAGAAACAACAGAAAAGAAAAAAAAAAAAAAGTCATTGAACCATCAATCCAAATTTTAATCCACTATAACCACAAATTCAAGGAACGCGGCTCACACATCCAATGTCCAATAACTATAATTATTCTAGCAATCAAGACACCAAACAACCATACACATACATACAAAAGATCCAATCAAATCAAATACAATAAAAAAATTTACAATCTAACATCAAGAAATACACAACTCACAGTAACAAAGTTTAAACCTTTATGTACATACAACTATATAAAACAACCATTGCTAAAAATAGTCTGAGAATTCGTATGTATAAACTTAGACATAAATAAAAGGATAAATAAAGAAGTAAAATTCATACTTGGCCTTATGATTTTCCTCCACAACTGGCAAATCTTTGTTCAAATCCACAAAGTGAAACAAGCCTTCTCCTTCCCCTTCCCGTGGCGGAGATACATTCATATCTAGTGGCGGCACCACATTCATGTCTAACATCTCCACATCACCACCACCACCTCCGCTTCCGCCTTTGCTGCTGCTGCTCCCCCCGTCATCCCGCCCACGCGGGCGGCTGGGGCAACCGAGTACACACCTGAAGCATTTCCACTCCTCTTTCTGCTGCTGATGCTGATTCTCCTCCACCTCCTCCTTTCTCGAAACAAACTCACACGAAGAACAAACCCGAACATTTTTCTGATGATGACTCAAAGCTACCAAGGAGTTTAACGATTCATCCTGTTGTTGTTGTTCTCTTGGTGATGAAGAAAGTGGAGGCGTTTCGTTAAGATCGATGTAAAAAAATTTATCCATAAGTACAAATGCAAGTAAAATTTTTGAGAGTAAAATTTTTGAGACTGAATCTTTTGCTCAAAGACATCAACAAGCATTATATATAAGGAGAAACACCAGGGGGTTTTGTGTGATTTAAGCAAAAAAATGGGTAGCAAAAAAAAGATTATGGCCGAGTGGATTTAGTGAATCCAAACAAAGAAGAGTTTTTGTAACGTAAATTGAGGGGCAGAAAAGGCCAAATTAGGTAAGTGGAGAAAACACATAGGATTAAGAAGGGGAGTTTTTGTACTTGTCCGAAACACGGGGAAGAAGGAGAAGAGGGAGTGGGTTTGGGTTTTTCTCGAGAACGCAGAAATAAGGGAGTTGTTTGAAGATCGTATAGTGTACTTTCGTTTTTGCTCTTTGAGTCCAAATGACCAAATTACCCTTTTACATATTTTTATTGGAAAATAAATAATTATTTTTTTGTATATTATATTAATAAAATAAAATTACAGCATCAATTAGGAATGTTAATACTCCTTTTTTTTTTATTGTGATTTCCGTATTGAAGCCAGACCAAATTCGAATTTGTATATGAAACTCCCACACTGAGAGGTAAAGTTAACAAAGGCGGATAATTTAATTTCCAAAATCATCCATCTTTTTCATATTTTTTTTATTTTAAAGTAAATATTTTTTTTTTGTGTTCAAGTAAAATATACCATCAATCCTTTTGGAATGTTAATACATACATACTTCATGCGTTTCTTTTTAGTTGTCATGATTTCTTTTTAAGAGTCAAATGTTATAAATTATGACTAATATTTTAAAATATTATTTTTTATTATATTAATATGAGAAAAACTAAAATTTTATAGTACTTTTTTTATAGTTTTTAAAATATTTTAATATTAAAATATCGAATCAGTCTAATCTAATTTAGCTTTAATAATTAGTAAAATTACTCGAAAATAGAAACGAAACAACTAAAAGGAAATAAAAGGAGTACAAGTAAATGAAAAGTAGATCAATTGCTTCTCAATAGAATATGAAAGTTATATATTTGTGTATATAGCTTAAACTCGTTTGCAACATAAAAATTATCGTACTTGAAAATCTTTGGTATAATATATAATATAGTTGAAATTAGTATTTTTTTCAAAAGAATATTGTACTTGAAAACCTATGGCTTTGGGTAATATTTAGACAAGTGACCGGCGTTTATTTTTGTTATTTTAAATTGTAGAATTTTATTTTTTTTCACTCTCTTGTCAATGTTTTTCCCTTTTAGAATTTGGACATTTGTTATGAATAATAGGATTATGAAATCTACTAGTACCTTTGGCTTTTTAGGTAAAAAATTTAATCAAATGGGTGGTGTTTATATTTGTTATTACTCTCTTGTCAGTTTTTTCTTTTATCGAATTCGGAAATCTATATATATAATAAAGCAAAGAAGTTAGCTTAAAATTAAGTCAAGTGGCATATTGAGAACTAGTCACTTGGTATTTTGACAATAAGAATCTACTTTGTTGGTAACAAAATTTATTTTGGTGATTATTTTGGTGAATAACCAATTAGTAATCAAGCAACTTGTATGGAAAAAATTACTATGACCAAAAAGTCATTCCAAAATAAAAAATATTTCAATAGAGATGTCATTTCTTAAAATATGTGAACAATTAATTTAAACAACATAAATAATAATATTATAAAAAGTAAATATTTATGATTTTACTACAATTGAGTAAATCAAGAAAATATTACAAAAAATTAATTAATAAATAGTAATCATGTAACTTATATGAATATGATTATAATAATAAAAAAGTCATTTCAAAATAAAAAATATTATGAAAAAGATGTTATCCCTCAAAAAATATACACAATTAATTTAAATAATAATATTGTTTTAAAAATATTTATGAGTTCACTACAATTTGTAAATCAAGAAAATATTATAAAAAATTAATTAGAGAATAACTAATTAATAATCAAGTAAATTATATGAAAATATTATTATGACAAATGAGTCCTTCCAAAATTAAAAATATTATGAAAAAAGATGTCATCTCTCAAAATGTTTATATAATTAATTTAAATAATAATATTAGTTATCTACCTTAATTTTTAAATCATTGAATGATGTATCTTTGTCGGGTAATTGACTTGTAGCAAGACGTCTATTCACCTCAACTAACAAATAAGGCATGTAATAATCATTATCAGTACTTCGAGTAACATGAATGCTATCAACAGTTTGAGAAGTACTAGGGGCGCCATCAGCAGATTTTTTTGTAGCAAAATTAATAATTTTTTTACGAAGTTTTTCATCGGAAAATTCTTTTAATAACTCAAGAAAGCTATCAGCGGTGAGGGTTTGAACATTCAAATCTATATCTTCAAACTGTGATTGCAATTTATAAAAAGTTTCATCACAAACACAATTATCACAATTGCAGTCAGCACAAATATTAACATGATCACTATCAGATGAATTAGGCAATTCAACATCATTGTCAGATTCAGAATCACAATTATAATCAGATTTAGAACCAGAAGTGCATAACAAACCATAAACTTGATCATGAATATCATCAGCAAGACCTAAAAACTTAAGTTTTTGGAGCTTGCAGTAGGAGCAATATGCCCAATGTTACCACATCTGTAACACTTAATTTTAGCGAGATATCTTCTTCTTATAGGGATTATCAAACTTGGAATATCTTCGACCCTTTTCCTGAGAAGTAGAAGTTGGTTTATCCATACCAAATTGCTCACAGAAATCTCCTAATTGAGATTTTTCTTTAAGCTTATCAAGATTAATTTGTCTAGCCAGTTTTAACTCATTGCACAAAGCTAAACCTTGCTAAGTACAGGCTGCTATCAGCTGACCATAGGTAAAATTTTCATAGGATATTTCACCATAGGAACCCGAGCCTCTAAGCTCCTTTCTAACCCTTTCAGCAAATAGAGGAGGAAGACCATCTATGAACTTTACCTTCCAGTGTGTATACTTACTTTCGGGTAAATCCATGACCCTACTTAGAAAGGTGTCTTTATACCATCTGAATTTTCCTGAGGTCCTACATCTAAGACCATTTAAGAGTGTTCGAGTATTTTCATATTGATTGGTAAATCTACCTCCAAAATGCTCAATAATAGTAAGCATAAGAGTATAAATAGCATCTTCTCTACCCGCAAGTAATGCTCTTCCTAGGTTATCAACACCAGCGGTGGAATTCTTATCTTCGAATATACCATTTCTTTATCACTGTCTAAGAAATTATC
The DNA here is from genome assembly GCF_002878395.1 of Capsicum annuum. Classification (NCBI taxonomy): domain Eukaryota; kingdom Viridiplantae; phylum Streptophyta; class Magnoliopsida; order Solanales; family Solanaceae; genus Capsicum; species Capsicum annuum. The sequence continues at coordinate 64,077,946 of NC_061121.1, forward strand.
CCACCATCCACGAAGTTGGCCAGTAAAACCGACGATAATTATTTTACAAATAGTTGCATCTGTACGTTTTTTACGATTTTCGGCAGATGCAGTAGCTTTCGCTATAGTAGAATACATTAACATTCGATGAACAAGGACAAATAATTGTCTTTCAGATAAGCTATCCAAGTTCCATTCATAAATTGCATCTCCGCTATACGACGTATTAGCCTGATTCCAATCTTTTTCCTTTATCAGAACATCTTGAGGTGTTGGACGCGGATAATAGTTAGAAATCATATGGGGTATCTCAACATATTTTTTCCCAGTTGCTTCCTAACCATACCTCTGAGCCTGTTAAGTTCAGAGTAGATTTCATTTCCCATATCTCGAGTAGATTCTATGCTATCAGTAAATGCATTAAACATATCAATGGGTTTAATATTTAAACCGAAAAATTTCTTATCAAGCAATTTTTCCAATTCTTCTAAAAGAGACAATTTTTCAAATCCCTCAATATCTAGAGGTCTCTGAATACAAGGCCTAGTTGTCAAGTCTTCCGTCTTACTTTCGAAAGTGAAAGCAATATCAAATGACTTTGGACTAACTCTAAGTTTTTTCACCATCTCAATCAACTCATCAAGTTTTTTATCAAGAGAAGAAATATGTTCTCCCAAAACTTTCATATAAAGACTCAAATAATTATTCTGAGCAATCAAATTATTTATTTCTGCAACAGTCATTTTACCAATTTCATTGTCAATGAATTTTTTAAATGTAAAAAAAGTAATTCCAGTATTATTAGATGATACAAAAGGTGATTGAGGAGGGTAAATAGTTTGAAGAATATTACTACTCGCGTCTTGATAAGATCTCGTCTTGATAAGATCTTTCCAACACCTTAACATATAAAGGTAAATATGTGGTTATAAACCACGGCACAAAGCACACGATCTAATTATGCAATGCACACATCTCATAAAATTCTGGAGAAATATTATTTAGTTCATCTGGACTATAATTCTCAAAGAACCAAATTCTAAATCGATTCCAATTTTTATTAAAAAATTCTTTTTTAATATAATTCCTTGTCTGGGAACCAGGACTCAAATCAATTTGGAGTGGAATCATATTAAACGTTGTTAACATCAAACTCCACTTCAGAAGGAGTTGGGTTATCCCTATCAGAGATATTATCACTATCTTGAACAATATTTGTTTTGGGATTGATTTTAATCTTTTTTACAAAGCGTGTAAATGTAGGTATAGATGAAACTAGGAATACCGCGCCTCTAACATACCATGAAATGTTAACATACTAGGAATGTTAACATTAACATTGCATCTTGCATCAGTTTGCAAGATTTTGTCTTTGTCTTATAGGATGAAATTGAATTTCCCAAAACATGGATCTTAAATTCAGTTATTTCTCCGAATCAAGTCACGGATGATGTGACAAACTCTGAGTTATCCAATGTAACTCAAAATCCAGATGAAAGGATTTGTCTTCAATCTGGCAACAAATCCACGGTTTATAACCGACATTCCTTTTTTATGCCTAAACTATTGTCTAATATACATCATATATCTTCTATTGAACCAGTTTATGGTCCGGCTAGGGATCGTGCAGCATCTTTACATACTATTGATTCTGCATCTATACCTGTATCTACACACTTTGTAAAAAAGATTAAAATCAATCCTAAAATAAATATTGTTCAATATAGTGATAATATCTTTGATAGAGTCTGGATCTTTTATAGTTACTATGTAAGAGAAGTTAGATCTCTAGCATAGATATGAAAAGTTTTTAGTCGGACATAATCACGGCTGGAGAGGGGAAGAAAGTACTACAGTACCTTAGAAATAAAAGAGAACTAATTACCTTGAAAATGGCCAGATGCAAGGCCGGAATAGTAAATAACGGCTAGCTGTTTTTCTTTATTCAAGCCTTGAATATATTACAAAGAGATAGGGGAGAGCAAATTACTTATGTTCAATTTCTGTACGCCAGTAAATAACAGAATTGTCTCATAATATTTTAACACACAGCCAAATTTGCAATTATCTTTAACTGGTGTGAATATTCTTGATGCTTTGACTTTGAATATAAAAACTCATGACTATAATCATGCCCCTGGTTCTGAGTTAATTTGTCTTTCTTAGAGAATTTATTACAAATTATTGACTTCTCTGAACCCAAGATGCAAACTGATAGATGATGCATCAAATCAGACCTTATTGGTCGAAACAAACTTCGCAAGATCCAAGGTCACCATAAGGAGACCTATAAGATGGGATGAAATTGAATTAATTCTTCAGTATTCTTATGGGGATTAACTTGTTTTAGTATTCAACCATAACCAGTGTTAGAGGCATCAGTTTCAACAATTTTTAGCTAAGCAGGATTAGCTAGAGTTAAGCAAGGTAAAGATTTAACACATTGCTTAATATGTTTAACAAGGTTTGTGTGACTATTAGTTCAGGAACCTTTAAAATCTTGTTTTAGCCTATCATATAAGGGGGCTAAATCTCTTAATAGATTTTCATAAAATGGGGATATATAATTCAAACTTTCCAAGAATCGTTGCAATTGAGTTCTATCAGTGATGACATCAGGAAATTTATCAGCAAAATCAATAGAACGTTGAATAGGAACTATTTTCCCTCGATAAATATTGTGACCCAAAACTCGAGTACTTGTCTGGAATAAACTCATTTTTGGTTTAGATATCATCAAACCATTTTGTATCACAGTCTTTTTAAATATATCAAGATGTTTAAAATATAATTCTAATATTTTTAAAAACACCAGAATATCATCAATATAAACAATAATGAAATCCATAAATGGATTGAAAATGTCATTCATTATTTTCTGGAATTCAGACGGAGCATTTTTTAATTCAAAAGGCATTGCATTCCATTCCAATTGACCAAATGAAACATTGAAAGCAGTTCTATAAGTGTGCTCTCTAAATATTTGAATTTGTCAATAGCCAGATTTTAAATCAAATTTAGAAAATATATTGGCATCAAATAATATGGATAATAAATCTTTTTTATTTTGAATAGGGTATCTAATCCATTTTAAAAATTTATTAAGAGGCTTTTAATTTATTACTAACCTCGTCATACCTCATTCTTTTTCAACAATATTATTCACATAAAATGCAATGCAAGAACAAGGTGATTTAGAATATTTTATCAAACCCTTTTGTAAGAGATTATCAATCTCCTTTTGGCAGAATTTGACTAACTCTGCATTCATTTGACAGAGTCTAGATTTTGTTGGGATCTTATCCTCATAGAAATCATTTTCATATGGAAGAGTTACAATATGCTATTTGCGGTCCCAAAAAGCATTGGGGTGATCAACACATACATCAATAATCATTTGTTCGGAGATCATTTTTATTTTCTCTTGAACCTTAGTAGATTTCATGGTATCATCAATATTCATACTGAATATTTCAAGTTGTAGAAAATTAACATGTTATTTTTTCATATCAATTAAAGCATTTATATCTCTAGTTACTGGATCTGTAAAAAAAGGGTAGGATATCTCCTTATCTTATAAGTAGCAGTAAATACCTTAGCATCAATATGAGTGTAAGGATAAATTGCATTTATAAAGGAGGTTCCCAGTATAATTGGGGGATAAAATTGATTTTTTTACCAAAAAGAAGAAGTGCGGAATGCAAACCTTATTTCGGCAAATATGTGCATTAGGCAATTTATAATTAATATCAAGGGTATGACCAGATGCAGACTTAACAATATGTGTAGTCTTATAAAAATATCTAGTCGAAATCAAACCTTCTTGAATGCAACTAACATCGACACCACTATTAATCATGGGAATATTAGTCACAGAGAAATCATTATCAATTAATATAGTGCAATTAATATACCATTTATGAGCAGTAACAATTTGCATCATTCCCAAAAAATAATCATTTTTTACATCAAGATCTTAAATATGGACTATGTCATTGTCCTTATTTTCTGACATTTTTTCCTTCCTTTTGCAACTGGAAGAAACATCATAGTGAAAAGTATCTTTCTCAATCTTTGTAATTCGGTGATCACAAATTATTTGGTTTTGTTTTAGGGATATAATCTCCTTTTTCAGGTTATCTCCTCAATTTTTAAATCGTTGAAAGATGAATCTTTGTCGGGTAATTGACTTATAGCAAGACGTCTATTCAACTCAGCTAACGAATAAGGCATGTAATAATCATTATCAGTACTTCGAGTAACATGAATTCTATCAGCAGTTTTAGAAGTACTAAGGGCTCCATCAACAGTTTTTTTATAGCAAAATTAATAATTTTTTCACGAAGTTTTTCATCGTAAACTTCCTTTAATAACTCAAAAATGCTACCAGCAGTGAGGGTTTGAACATTCAAATCTAATTCTTCAAAATGTGATTGCAATTTATAAAAACTTTCATCACAAACACAATTATCACCATTGCAGTCAGCACAAATATTAGCATGATCACTATCAGATAAATTAGGCAATTCAACATCATTGTCAGATTCAGAATCACAATTATAATCAGACTCAGAACCAGAAGTGTATAACAAACCATAAACTTGATCATGAATATCATTAGTAAGACCTAAAGACTTAAGCTTTTGGAGCTTGCAGTTAGGAGCAATATGCCCAAAGTTACCACATCTGTAATACTTAATTTTGGTGAGATCGTGCTTAGACCTACTTTTCGTAAATCTAGTGGACTTACGCTGGGCCTTACGAATCTCACGCTCTTCTTTAGATCTATGCCTAGATATTTTCTTCTTATAGGGCTTATCAGACTTAGAATATCTTCAACCCTTTTCCTGAGAAGTAGATGTTGGTTTATCCATACCAAATTGCTTACAAAAATCTCCTAATTGGAATTTTTCTTTAAGCTTATCAAGATTAATTTGTCTAACCAATTTTAACTCATTGCACAAAGCTAAATCTTGCTGAGTACAGGCTGCTATCAGCTGGCCGTAGGTAAAATTTTCATAGGATATTTCACTATAGGAACCCAAGCCCCTAAGCTCCTTTCTAACCCTTTCAGCAAATAGAGGAGAAAGACCATCTATGAACTTCACCTTTCAATGTGTATACTTACTTTCGGGTAAATCCATGACCCTGTTTAGAAAGGTATTTTTATACCATCTGAATTCTCCTAAGGTCCTACATCTAAGACCATTTAAGAGTGTTTGAGTATTTTCATATTGATTGGTAAATCTACCTCCAAAATGCTCAATAATAGTAAGCATAAGAGTATAAACAACATCTTCTCTACCCACAGGTAATGCTTTTCCTAGGTTATCAACGCCAGGGGTGGAATTCTTAGCTCTGAATATATCATTTATTTTATCATTATCTAAGAAATTATCCCACCAACTACGAAGTTGGCCAGTAAAACCAGCAACAATTATTTTACAAATAGTTGCATCTATACGTTTTTGACGATTTTCGGCAGATGCAGTAGCTTTCGCTGTAGTAGAATACATTAACATTCGATGAACAAGGACAGATAATTGTCTTTTAGATAAGCCATCCAAGCTCTATTCATAAATTGCATCTTTGCTATACTCTTATGCTTACTATTATTGAGCATTTTGGAGGTAGATTTACCAATCAATATGAAAACACACGAACACTCTTAAATGGTCTTAGATGTAGGACCTTAGGAGAATTCAGATGGTATAAAGACACCTTTCTAAGCAGGGTCATGGATTTGCCCGAAAGTAAGTAGACACATTGGAAGGCGAAGTTCATAGATGGTCTTCTTCCTCTATTTGCTGAAAGGGTTAGAAAGAAGCTTAGGGGCTCGGGTTTCTATGGTGAAATATCCTATGAAAGACTCAGAACCAGAAGTGTATAACAAACCATAAACTTGATCATGAATATCATCAGCAAGACCTAAAGACTTAATCTTTTAGATTTCATTCAATGTAAGTCAATTAAGGAAGCATGACAAAATTGATTGAGAAATATAAATAGAAAATGAATAATCAATTAACAATTATATACATATATATGGAAAAGACTATTGTACCAACTGCAATTAATCTAGAAGTTCTAATGCCATAACACTAAAATCAATTAGCAAATAGTAATCGTGTAACTTATATGAATAAGATTATAATAATCAAAAAGTCATTTCAAAATAAAAAAAATATTATGAAAAGGATGTTATCCCTCAAAAAAAATATACACAATTAATTTAAATAATAATATTATTTTAAAAATATTTATGATTTTAATACAATTTAGTAAATCAAGAAAGTATTACAAAAAAGGCAATTAGAGGATAACTAATTAATAATCAAGTAACTTGTATGAAAAATTATTATGAAAAATGAGTCCTTCCAAAATTAAAAATATTATGAAAAAGATGTCATCACTCAAAATGTATATATAATTAATTTAAGTAACAATATTATATAAAAAAGGAACATTTATGATTTGATTACAATTGACTAAATCAAGAAAGTATCAAGAAATATCAATTAAGAGAATAATAGGAATCAAAAAACTTATATCCAAAAAGAAATATAATAATCAAAGAATTATTCCAAAATAAAAATTATTATGAAAAAGATGTAATCACTCAAATGGTAACTTTGGACTACAAAGTGAAAGACACTTATTTCAATACATTTCAAGAAATTTTATTTTAAATAATATGCATTCATATTTATTGGATGAAATTTTCATTCAATTAATTTTAAGTAATCTATATTTAAAACAATATGCATTCATATTTTATGAAAGAATTTTCATAATTAAGAATAACTATCACTGAGTAATTACACTATCATTCTATATTAGGAAATTAATAAATGATAGTCTTGAATTTAAAAGAAGGGTAGACTGAAAATAAATAAATATTAATTTTTTTCTAAAATGAATATTACCACACAAAAAAGATTGCATAATGTTTATCAAAAATAACTTCTAAAATTACATAGTCCTAATTAATATTTGAAGTCAAATAAAATTTTGCTTTACGAAGTTATTCTTTAATTGACCAATTATGTAACCTTATATATGTCTGTAAGAATAATTTTGAATTTTAAAATAATCTAATTTGAAAAAGATACTTCGTTTTGATGAAAAAAATTTAATTAAATAATATTAAATTATCTTATATAAAAATTTAAACGTGCAGATCAATAAAATAAATTAGGAATAAATATTTTTTAATAATAAAAATATCAATAAAAATTGATAATAATTTTTATATGATGAAATGTAGGTGTGAGTCACTAATAAATTAGAATATATGCAATTGAAGTAATATCATAAAATGAATATTTATATGACAAAAAGTATTTATGATTTCATTCAATGCAAGTCAGTTAAGGAAGCATGACAAAATTAATTGAGAAATATAAATAGAAAATGAATAATCAATTAACAATTATATACATATATGTGGAAAAAAATGTTGTATCAACTGCAATTAATCTAGAAGTTTAAATGTCATAATAATTTACCACTATATAAGAAGGCTACACTCAGTAAAAGCTAATTAATTTTTGTCATAACATGTTAGAGAAGATGAATTATGCAAGTGATTTTTACCACAACTTATCTTGTCGTGATAATCGCTAGAATCTCAATTTACTGTGACTATTGTTTTAGAATAAATTTTTCTTCATTTATCAAGTCAACTAAATATACAGGTTATGTTGCATATTCATTTTATTTTCTACATGTTTGATGAAGATTTATGAGCCAGTATTCATGTACTTTTTATTTTATAAAAAAATATAATCTGTACTCTTTGAAAATTTAAGTTAGTGATCTTTTAATATGTCATACATTTTTAAAGACTTATAAAAATTTATCTTTGTCAAAATATGCAATGAGAATTTTAGCAATAACATACAAATTTACAATTTATACATTAAACATGAAGAAACTAATATTGATATTAGATAGTTGATTTTCTTGCATTGCAGATATTGTTGCTTTAGATTTTGGTGAGATGATAATATGATTTCAAAAATTAATAAACTATGATACTAAATTACTAGTTCATTATATTTCTATAGATTAGGATTAACACTTGATTTGTTTATACTATATTTCTATATGTTATGATTAACAATTAATTTGTAAATTAAATTGTGTGATTTTAATAGTATATTAAAAATTTTGTGATATTGTATTAGGAATGATAGTTAAGTGACCTTAGTAAAAAAAATTGATAATTGTATAACTATCTATTAAATTTACCCGACACTAGGATTACTAACTCAAAAGCTATATATTGAAGATCAAAATTTGGGTGAGTATCTCGTGGCTGATGCTCAATGGTCAATGCTCAAATTCAATAAATCAAATACTTATGAATATTGATTTTTCAAATTCATTATATTTAAATTTTTACTGCAAATATTATTGTACTTTTACGTAGCATCTTGTACTAATGTGAAAGTAAAGGTCATTTATCATTTGTTATTTATAAATATTATGCTATAAATTTTTTTAATTTTTTTTGTTTTAGTTGATATAAACAGGCAATAAGTTCAATCATGTTTATATTTAGAGAAAATACCTAATTACCCCCCTGAACTATACTCAAAAAAGTTATGACATACCTCAACTTAAAGGGGGGTCTATTATCCCCCTGAACTAATTAAAAGTGTATTTTTGACACCCTTAGTGCCTACGTGGTGCCTACGTGGCACATATGTATGCCTGCGTGGATATTTCAGTGTGTTGTGCCACGTATGTGTCAAGTAGGCACCACGTATGCACTAAAGATATTAAAATTACACTTTTAGTTAGTTCAGAGGGTAATAGGACCCCCTTTAAGTTGAAATGTGTCATAGCCTTTTTGGGTATAGTCCAGGGGGTAATTGGGTATCTTTTATATTTATATTTGTAACTCCAATTTTAGAACATTTTGGATCTTTTGGTGCAGTAAATATTTTGATCTACTTTGTACAATATAAAGGATAAAGATGAATAAGATTAATATCTTATTGTACTGATGAACATAAGGGGTTAAGTATTAGTTAAATGTTCTAAGATGAGAGAGAATTCAATTTCAATTGTGATTAATATTTATAATTTCATTCAAATTGAGTAAATTGAGAAAGTATGATAGGGTTGATCGAAAATAGAGTTGAAGAGTGAATATTCAAACTTATGAAGGACTAAACCATTTATTCGAAAAATAATATACAATAAGATTCATTAATATTTGTTGGTCCATTATCATAAGAGAATAAGTGAACATTGTGAAATCGTGCAAACAAGTTAGGACTTTAGATAATGTTATAAGTTATTTGTTGAAAAACTGGTAACAAAAAAATACGAGAGAGGAAAAATTGACTATTATTGAGACTTTGCTCAAAATATTTGCCTTGATGCAAAAA
>NC_061121.1:64087425-64138545 GCF_002878395.1 Capsicum annuum
TGATCGAAAATAGAGTTGAAGAGTGAATATTCAAACTTATGAAGGACTAAACCATTTATTCGAAAAATAATATACAATAAGATTCATTAATATTTGTTGGTCCATTATCATAAGAGAATAAGTGAACATTGTGAAATCGTGCAAACAAGTTAGGACTTTAGATAATGTTATAAGTTATTTGTTGAAAAAATGGTAACAAAAAAATACGAGAGAGGAAAAATTGACTATTATTGAGACTTTGGTCAAAATATTTGCCTTGATGCAAAAAAAATTTAAATTTATAAAAAATATACTATGACTAAGTTCATACAAAGGAATACAAAATTTAATTTTAAAGAAAAATCTATTAAAACAAGAAAAGAGAAGGGGAAACTCCTTTCTTCCTTTTGATAAAAGGGTGCAAATTAAAATATTTAATATAAAAAATTTAAATTTTAAGTTAAAATTTTACAGAGAAGCCTCATTTGCATAACTCTAAAACATATCTTTCATTAGTTCTTTGTTTTCCTAACCAAATTTAGAAGTAAGTCACTTAACTAATAATAATTATGTTAAATATGCATTTTATTTTATAATTATATGATTTTTTTATAAAATAAATCAATATAGATCACAATATTATCTAATATTCTCAAATAATTATATTACAATATAATATTATTTGCACGCGGATACTAACTTTCAAAAAGAAATGTTTAAGTTTTATGTAATTAATGATATTAAGTTCAATATTTTAATAGTTATTTTTTGAAATGCATAAATTTATTAGTTTCAAATATGTGAACGATATTGAATAAATTTTTTATATATAAAATTAATAAGATAATAATTTCTATAATTAATTTCATTTATTATCGACCGCGCGATGCGCGGGTTCTAATACTAGTTTTATTATGAATAACAGAATTATGAAATTTACCAGTAATAAAGATCTTTTCCTTTCTTGGACTTGAGAATTTGTTGTGAATATAATAAGATTATAAAATCTACTCATCCTTTGCTTTTTAGCTAAAATATTTGAGTAAATTCCCTAAAAAGTCATGTTAGGAAATTTGCCTTATAATATCATTTTTTGTTTCTTTTAGGACCATAATATCACCCAACTATTCCTATTTTTCTCAAAATATATTTGACATAATATCAACATCATTCTTTCTCCTAATAGGATGTCATGTCACATTTTTCTTTTTTAATAATAAGTTTTTTAACTTTTTAAACCATCGATCCTTTATCCGAGAAGAAGATTATAAAGAGGCATATTTTTCTGTCCGAAAATTTTTTCTAGGGTTCTGAGGCAACTTCTAACATGGAATCCTCTGGTTCTTTGAGGAAATTGTGGGTTCTTCAACGAATAAATTAATGAATTTGCAGAATAGATTGTATCCCTAGCCTCTGTATACCTTTAATATATATCGACCAAAGAGATCGTCACGAGGTAAAATTCAATCTTTTTTTTTAATCTTTGAAGTTTAAATTGTGAAATAATTTGAATACTCAATGTGATATTGGAGTAATTTTCTTAAAATTTAGAAAAGAAATTTCTTATTTTTGAATGAGATATTCTGTTGTTTGAATCTGCATTATGTGTTTGTGTCTATAGTCTGTGTAGAACATGGGAGGCATCTACTCTTAAGGGGTTATTTGGTTGAGAATAACTAGAATAGGTCATTCTGTGATAACTAATCCAATTATTAGTTATTCCACCATAGGTAATAACTAATTCCATCACTTAAATAATTTCGGGACTAAGTAATGCCTTCATCCAAATGTAGGATAAATAATCCTGCATTTTATCCCAAAACTATTGCACCTTATACCTCCAATGTCTATAATTTCTTGCATCTCTATGTGCTCAAAAAGGCTATTGACGCTTCTTCAAATCAATCTCTAGATCAGTCAAAGAACAAGCTGAAAATGATGATTTGTGGGATTATTCTAAATTTTATCATCCAAAAATTTGGGTAGATTCACAAATGGAACTCACGTAATGAATTCTTGATTTGTTTTTTTTTAGTCAATTTATTGCAAAGTTATGATTTTTTTTCCATTAGTTTCATTGCTTAATTGTATTTTTTCCTCTATTGTTGGCTCAGGGAGGTGTATATGTTGAATCTGTTGATTGACTTTCTTTTACAGCAAAAAAAAGAAGCCGTTTTGAAAGAGAAGTCATGAAGAATTATGTAGTTTTGTTGAAAAAGAAGAAGAGAAACTTTAGTAAAATATAGAGATTATGCATTAGTTTCTTTGTTAGTTATGTGAAACACTTATTTAGACAAGTTATGTGTCTTTTTTTTTGCTAAAACCTCTATGGTCATATTATGGCGTGGTACAGTGTGATGTTTGTTACTAGATATTAGTGTTTGTGTTAGCACAAGTTCAATAAATGTTACTTTTTTTATATCTATTTATATGACACAAATGAAATTTAATAATTCAATTAAATTTTTGTAAGATTTTTAAATATATCAAGGTGTTAATTATAGTTTTAGAATACTTTTTCACAATTTTCACGTACTATATATTACTCTTTTTGTCTCAATTTATGTGCTATAGATGAAATATTTGAAAAAAAATCAAAAAAAATTGTTATATAATTTTTAGATATTTTAAGTTGTTAATGATTATGATTTATATGACTTGCTACTTAATTTTTCAATTTATATGATATTGATAGAGTTTTAAAAGTAAAACATTTTTTTATACAACCTTCAAATATTTAAATGTATTAATTATGGTGATTTATATTGTTTCTCATGATATTTTAGAATAATATCTAACTTGCTTTATCTCAATTTATCACTGGTAGAATTTCGAGTCAATCAAATAAATTTATGTGTCTTGAAATAATTTAAATTTTTAATTCTTACATAATTTTAAATATATAATAGACTAAGAAGGAAAAAATAATTAAATTAAAAATATAAAATATAGGATTACAAAAATACCCTGGAAGCTTTCAAATACTATATGTTACTCTTTGTGTCTCAATTTTATTTGAAACTAATGAAATATTTCAGAAAGTCAATCAAATTTGTTATATACTTTTTGGATATTTTAAGTTGCTAATTATTATAATTTATACGAATTTTTATGTAATTTTTCAATTTATATGACATTGGTAGAATTTTAAAAGTCAAACCAATTTCTTATACAATCTTCAAATATTTTAATTTGTTAATCATTATGATTTATATTATTTTTCACGATATTTTTAAATAATATATAATTTCTTTTTTATCCCAATTTATCTGACATTGACAAAATTTTGAGTCAATCAAAATTTTTTATGTGCCTTAAAATAATTTAAATTATTAATTTTTACACAATTTTTAACTACAAAATAGATTAAAAAGAAAAATATAATAACTAAAATAAAATAAAAACTATGAATTATAAAAATACTCTCGACCAGAAGTAGCCATGGTAACCGTCAACTGTCTACGCACTAACATTTCCATACAGTAGTAATTATTTTAAATTCTAGAAAATTATTTTACTCTCTTATCAATTTTTTTCCTTTTTGAATTTGGGCAATTGTTATTCAGAATTATAAAATCTACTAGTAATAGAGAGTTTTTTTTTTCTCTTTTGATTTGTGACTTTTACGAGATTAAAAATTTAAAGTGGATAATAAAGCTATAAAAGCTCATAACATAATAAATAAATCAAATGAAATGTGAGATCGACGAACATTAATGACAGACGTAGATGATATATTGACTACTTAAATTTAGTGAAATTCAATCATTAAATTAAATGAATTTCATTTACTTGAAATTTAAGAATTAACTGACAATTTTGAATGCAATGTCAAACCATGTTTTTATAGCACAACATGTTTTAACCGACCCAATGATTTTTTTTTTTTTTTTTAAAATGCGAGCAACTTAATTTTGAATGAAATACAAAAAAGTTAAGAAAGTTTTTGAATCCAATGTTATGAAATTAATTTCTTTTCTAACTTTTCATCTTTAAGTAAAGGTTAGAAACATTATGTGCAGAAAATAAAAGAAGAATGCAATTTATATATTAATGGAGTTTTTTTTTTTTAATTTCCCACCCAGTGTTTGATGTTCGCATTGGAGTCTTAACTAATTCGAATCGTGCGTTGCAGGCCCATTTTAAAAACAGCACATTGCTAATTGCTAATCAATTCAGAAATTAAAATATATATAATATTGTATATCGTATATTAATTAAAATGGTTCTATTATGTCTCTTATATACTGATATTGTTACTTGTGTGGCTCAACTATTCAGTTATAATAAATAATGACATAAACATTCAATGCGAACTATTGCATAGTGTTTTCATGTTTTATTTTTTAACATGAAAAGCTAAATCATCATGTATTTTTTAATGGTATTTATTTGATTCTCAAATTGACTTAATTTATGTGATAAAATTGAGCATTCAGTTTAGTTAGTACCTTTTATGATTATTTATAAAAATGAATCGCATTTATTTAAAATATTTGAGGTAGACAATTAATCGATTTTTTCAATATTATAAGAAATTAAATTATCCTAATCTCTCTAGAAAAAAAAAAGGTATAATATTTATATAGTTTCAGTAACTTTTTAATTATCTTCTTTCCCAAATGACGGATTACGTTGTAAGTGATTAAGAGGAAAATATGTTATCATCATAACAAAGATAGATCTCAAAAAATCTTTAATAGAATTGAATAATCCACCAAATATGCTTTTGAATTATTCAATTTTTCCGACAAGATTAGCAAACTTATCATGTCTTATAATATAGTAATATTTTGATTTTCGTTAGTAGTAAAAGAATTAAGTTATTTGAATGATATTTATTGAGTTATCAGGATAGTAAACAAATTTTAATTATTGGACAAACACGTATACCACACATGATTCTTTGGAGACATATAATCAAGGCCTTCTGAAAAAAATGAAGAATTATAAAAATAAGGAGATAAATAAGTAATACCTAAACTCGTATTATTTTGCATTCATAATTCGAAGAATTACTAATATTCTTCTTTCCTTTTTTCTAAAAAAAAAAAAAAAGTAGAATAGTTGATACACCCGCTTTCTATTTGAATTTAACAGAATTCTCTCCATCAAAATGGTGTGCGATTTCAGAAAGTAGGAAGAAATTGAATAATTATCAAACATAATGATAGATTCGATAATTAGCAAATGTAACAATAATTTTTGAAATTTACTCTGTACCATTGAGAAAATAACACATTCATTTTTTAAATTTACTCGATATCAATTATACAATATTTCATTGTATGACATTAATATAACAACTCAGAGCGAATTAATTATTGTATCATATTGCTAACATGACCTATTACTTAGGCCAACCTCTTGGACAGTTCAAATTCATCAACAGTACAGTGCACGTGCACGTTTGACCATGAAAACAAAACAAAAAATTATTGGATATTGCTAACTGGCCAGAAAAATTTGAAAAAGTTCTTTTGGCCATAATTTTTTAGTCATAATAGAAAAAAATTAGGTTCACACTATAAATTAGTTAATCTTTTGATATTTTTACCCTGTATGAAAATTTATTTGAGAAAAGACTCACAAAGCTATGTAAGTTTTTTCAGAATTATGGTCAAATTTAGGCAAAAAAATTGTGGTCATTTAGCACTTCCCTAAAAATTTGGCCATAATTTGGTCATAATTGTAAAAAGACTGCAATGACCTTTCTCTTTTAAAACAATCTAATTTTTCTTTTTCTTTTTTTTTCAATTAAAGAAAATTACAATCTTTGTTATTTCCCAAACTTAAAAGTTAATTCCCACATTGAAAAATGATAATAAATAAATGACCATTCATTAAAATAATAGAGCTTCAATTGTCCATTTTGAATATTTGAGTGCTGCAGTTAGGGGTGTATATAGGTCGGGTTGGTTTGATTTTTTATTGAATAAAAATCAAACCAGTTATGTCGGTTTATTAAAATTATAAACCAACATAAAATTGATTTTTTTTATTTAGGTTTTAGTCGGCTGTTTCGATTTTTTCGATTTTTCTCATTTTTTTTATAATCTTTATTTTTTACAATTATATTGTGATTGAAAACTAGATCAAGTATGTTTTCACTCATTAGCTAATGAAAAAACTCAATTACGAAAAATTGAGGAGCGAAAAACTCTCTTAAAACTAAAAAGTAAGATGAAGAGTGAAAATTTTAGGTTTTAAGTTTATACTGGGTTTTGGATCATTTTATTAGCAATTAATAGACAAATATTAAAATTATATATATATATATATACACACACACATACATATACCTACTTTCTAAATATTGAAAATTACTAAAACTAATTGAAAAATATTTAAAAAGTTGATTATAATTAATATTTTATGGATAAAAAGTTAAATTATATATATGCATATATACATACATACGGTTTGATTTGAGTTCGGTTTGAATTTTTTTAGTTAACACCAAACCAAATCAAGAATGGTCGTTTTTTTTTTTCAAACACCAAATTAACCAAACCAAATCATAAGTCGGTTTTTTTTTTCGATTTGATTTGGTTCTTCGATTTGATTTGAGTTAACGGTTTGATCTGTATACCCCTAGCTATAGTCCGTTTTGAATTAGTTATAGCACTACAAAACTTCAATTGTCCATTGTATAGGACTATGGAATTACGTATTAACAGACAAAATCAATGACTGGAAGGTTTCAATCCTAATTTCTAGTATAATTTAGGTGTACAAGTTAAATTTTAAATTTAAATTTCTTTTCCCATATTAATAATTTTATATAAGGTAAAAATTTAATTGATTTAGAAGTATTAAATATTATGATTTCTTACCTAAATCAAATAAGGACTTTAATTAATTTCAAATTTCTAAATATTAGAATGATAATTAAATAACAATTATTTGAGAATACAATAGATGAAGAAATTATAATAACCAAATTTTTGTAGTGTTACAGTTTTATAGTTAAGAAAAAGAGGAAGACAATAAACCTTTTATGATTGGTCCTTGACAAGAAATTCTTCTGTGATCTAACAAGCCTCAGATCGAATCGCGTGAAATTTAACGATTCAAAGCTAATTCAAATTTTTGAATTGTTGCAATTTTATAGTAAAATGGAGGAAAACAACGAACCTTGTATTTTTTTGGTCCTCCTTGAGAAAAAATATCTCCCTTTCTTTGAAGTTGATATTCTTTTGGACGAAAATCTTCATCTCATTCTAATTCTGAAAATAAAATTTCAACCCAAAACAATTCGCAATTGCAAGCAATTATATATAGCTTGTTCAAAATAAATGTAACCCGTATAACATACATGAATCTAATTGTATAATGTAAGTAGAAACTTGAAATAACTTAAGAACAACATCATGATAGTTACCTGGCTTGTTGAGTGTTGAAACTAAATTGTAGTATTCCTTATCCCTTCAAACAAAGGAAAAACTTAATATAATAGTGTTGATTAGAATTTTTTTTCTTTTTCTTTTCAGTTATAATATAAATAGGAAAAATTTACTGGACTTATAATTTTGCTAAAACTTGAACACATATGGTAATTTTTGGATAAGACTCCTAATATTGTTTGTTTTTGCCTAAAATAAACGGCACAATAGTTTAGGGCTTGTCTTTGTTGTGTACTTTGCCATAAATAATTAGTTTTAAATATTAGAATGATAAATAAAAATTATTCAAAAAATACTAAATGACAATTTTGTCTATTGCCAAGTCTTTTAATGAAGGGCAAAAAGTTCAAATTATTTTTTTAACGGTCTTCGCACTTTTAATATTACTAGTTTAGTTTACGTGCTTTGCATGTGTAACTTGCATCAATAAATAAAATTATATATAAATACAAAAATAATTAAAAATAGCAATGATGCTAAAATAAATTTATGTGTATTCAAATGATGTAAATAAATATTGTATATCAAATATGTCATTGTCTTTTGTATAAAATTAAAGATCATGCTTCATGCAAATCAATTATTAATTTTGTATAATTCATATATAATCTTTAAAGCGATTAGCTGAAAAAAATAACGAAAGGACTAAAAGATGATAAATGAATGCAAGGAGATAACTAAAGGTAGATGGAGTACAAAAACAGACCATATATGATGTAATAAAAATTTGTAAAATACCCACCATGAAATAAAAAAGAGAGAGACTATTAATTATTCAATTCTTTCAAATAAAGTAGGAATGCATGCAAAACAAGTAAACAACTGATTTTGATATTGTTTTCTTTATTAAGCCTATCAAACGGGCCAGGTTGATCCGACCCGACCCGACCCATTTAATGAAATCGGCCCGGTTTGACCCGTCCCGGTAAGCCCAAGGGCTTTAGGGTATCGAGTACCGAACCAGTTTTTTTTTATTTTGGACCCGGTTAACTCAGCCCGGACCCAACCCGATTAGGGCCTGCTGGTTAACCGGCCCGATCCATTTTTTATTTTTTAAAAAAATAGATTTTGGGCCCAACGGTTATATAGCCGTTTTGGGCCAGTTTGGGCCCATTAATTAAAAAAAATACTTTTAAAATTATTTTTTAATCTCAAAAAATTTTCTATAAATACCTTACACCTTCAAATTATTTTTCACACAATTTTTAATTCTCTCAAATCTCATTCTCTCTCAAATCTCAATTCTCAAATATTCTATAATTTAATTTCCTAAAGTACTCACTTAAATTTTTTAATTTTGCGATTACAAAGTACGAGTGGAAGTTTCTAAAGTCGCAACCTTCAGATACTTCCAAAATTTGGTATTATCGTTCCATCTCTTACGTTTAATTTTTATTTAGTGTATTAATTGTTGAATATTTAATTTTATTATATTTGTGTATTTTGAATTTTTTTAGTTTAATTTATATTATGGATAAATTAAGAAACCTCGCTAATAAAGATGTTAAATTTTTCTGTCCCGAAAGTGGTAGTGGTAGTAAAAAAGCGAATTACTAGCGGTTGAGGTAGTTCAAGTAATAGACATACATGTGTGCCTCCGACACCGCTTAGTCAACCTTTTGAGGAAGAAGCAGGTGTACCTTTAGGTGTAGGTGCTCACGATATGGATTATGTAGAAGCTCAGGAAAATTACGGTATAGAAGAAGAAAATGAAGTAGATACGGTTAATTTAGACGAAAATGATGAAAATATTGGTGAAACACCCGCAGTAGGAAATGCTAACGTTAGATCTGAATCGGTTAATCTCCCTTCCCGTCCCCCGTGCCCCAAGAGCTCATAAAATAACTAGTATTACATGACGATTTTTTGAACGTATATCAGATACTGAGGTGCAATGCAATATTTGTCAACAAATATATAAGCATAAAAGCAGAGGCAAGCAAGGGGGTATGAGTACGTTAATGAGACATATAGGTGATGCTCACGAAAGAGAGTTAAATATTGCACGAGATGATGGGGATGTTGGTGGGCCAACACAAACTAGAATGGACCCAGCAACCGGTCAGGTAACAAAGAAGTATAATAAATTGAGGGAACGAGAAAAAATAGCTAAAATGGTAGTTGTGGGTTGTTTGCCTTTTAGTTTCCATTCTTCTGATGTCTTTGTTCATTATATTCAAGCAATTTATAATCCTATGTTTGATGGTGTTTCTAGAAGTACTTGTCGATTTAATATTTTTAGACTTCATTCACAATATTTATTTTTATTTATCAACATTGTTAAAAAATATTCAATGTAGATTGTCTCTAACTTCTGATCTTGGTCGTGCTGTAAATAAAAATGATTATTTAACCGTTACTTGTCACTGAATGGATAGTAATTTTGTGGTGCAAAAACGTATTCTTGCTTTTTTATATGATGAAGACCGTAAACATACTGGAGATTTTATTGTTGATTCTATTGTTAAAGTTGCCGAATTTTATGGTATCGAAAATAAAATTTTATGTACTGCTTTTGATAATGCTTCTAACAACAAGATTGATATAAAAAATTAAAATCTAAACTATCTCCGTCGTTGCCTGAAATTTTTCATATTAAATGTGCATGTTATATATATAATTTAATTGTAAAAGATGGTCTTGAGTTTTTTGACCTTTATATTGAAAAAATCCGTCTTGCTGTTGGTTTTATTCAAGGAAATAATTGGAGAAAAAGAATTAGAAAATTTAAAGTTAAATGTCAAGAAAATAGACTTGCACCGATATTGATGCCTGAGGAAATTGATATTAGATGA
Source organism: Capsicum annuum (assembly GCF_002878395.1). Lineage (NCBI taxonomy): Eukaryota > Viridiplantae > Streptophyta > Magnoliopsida > Solanales > Solanaceae > Capsicum > Capsicum annuum. The sequence goes on from NC_061121.1 coordinate 64,097,606, forward strand.
AATTCTACGTATGATTTTTTAAAAACTTGTTATAAATATAGAGTTCCTATTACACTAGCTTTTAACCAACATTGCGGTTCATTTGTTGATTCTGCTGATTGCATGCTACATGATTCTGATTGGGTTGTAATTAATGATCTTGTTAAGTTCTTAGAAAAAATTTATGTAGCTACGGTTGAATTTTTTGGTGCTTATTATCCTACTGTTTGTAATATTTTGGCATATATAGCCGATAATTCTGGTTTGCTCAAAGAATATAAAAATAAAGAAGGTTATAAAGAAGCTGTTGGTGCCATGTTTACTAAATTTAAAAAATATTTTTTCTCGATTCCCCCTATTTACTTGGTTGGTGCTATGCTAAATCCATGCATGAAATATAATACTATGTGTCACTTTAGTACTATTATTTATGCTAGTTTAGAAATAAATACTAACAATGATTCTGAACAAGTACAACCTAGTTTGTGGATGGCTGTGGGTGATGCGAATGAATACATAGAAAAATTATATAATCACTATGCTGATTTATTTGATTTAGCCGTACCTACAAATGTTACTCCAACTGTCGCTCTTCATTCTCCCGAGGAGCTATCCTCTTCTATAAGGCCAGCACATAGTGGTTTTCCTGATTCCTTTTATGGTTTACCTTGTTGGAACAGTGTTGATGACAGAGCTTACACATCAACTTTTCAAGAAGAGCTGAAATATTATCTTCAGTCGCTGCCATAGGGTCGCAGACGACGGATCAACACGTTAGATTGGTGGAGGAGTAATGAAACACAATATCCTGTGCTTTCAAGATTAGCTAGAGATATCTTGAATGTTTCAATGTCAACTGTTGCATCAGAGAGCGCCTTTAGTCAGGGACCACAACAGCTTGGAGACAACCGACACTCATTAAAAAACAATGCAATGAATGTTCTAGTTTGCCCCATAGATTGGATTAGAGTTGAAAGAAGAAACCAAGGAATGAAACCGAAGCCAAACGATGAGATGAAACTTGAAGAAATTATGTCTTTATGGGAGAACTCAGCAGAATCAAGTCCAATGCATGGTTTTGCGCCCGTTGACTTTGACTATCCTATGCAAGTTCCCGTTAATATTAACATGAATGAGTTGAAAAAAATGATGCATGATTTGTAGATTTTTCATTCATGTAGATTATAAATTTTGAATCATTTCGCAATCAATAAAATTCAACATTCATTCACTCCTTAGCCCTTACTTTGTAATTTTTTTCATTTAATGATTTAAATTGAATTTATACTTTAAATTAAAAACTTAATTCTAATATATTATTAATTTTCTACCAAGTATTATTAATTTATTATATTAAGTAGCATATATTTTGTATATTTGTGTATATATCTTCTATAGATGTGTATATTTAACGTATACATTTGTATATGTTTTATAAATTGTATATATATTGTAGTGTGTGTGTGTGTGTGTATGTTGTAGTATATGTTTTATTTAAAGTAGTACACATATATTGAATGGTGTATATATATGTATATATCTTCTATAGACGTGTATATTTAACGTATACATGTGTATATGTTTTATAAACTAGTATATAACTATATAACTATATATATTGTAGTATATTTTATTTAAAATAGTACATATATATTGAATGGTGCGTATATGTGTGTATATATTTTCTATAGACGTGTATATTTAACGTATACATGTGTATATGTTTTATAAATTAGTATATAACTATATATATATTGTAATGTATTTATATTGTAGTATATTTTATTTAAAATAGTACATATATATTGAATGGTGCGTATATGTGTGTATATATCTTCTATAGACGTGTATGTTTAACGTATACATGTGTATATATTTTATAAATTAGTATATAACTATATATATATATATATATATATATTGTAGTATATTTTATTTAAAGTAGTACATATACATTGAATGGTGCGTATATGTGTGTATATATCTTCTATAGACGTGTATATTTAACGTATACATGTGTATATATTTTATAAATTAGTATATAGCTATATAGCAATATACATTGAATGGTGCGTATATATGTGTAATTGTGTATATGTGTGTATATTTTTAAAATTCTAATGTAGTATATACTATATATATAGTGTATATATATTGTTTAACGTATTTAAAATGTTTATAGGTGGGTATATATAGTGTATATTGAAAAAAAAATTATTTTTGACTGGGTTTGACCGAATTTTTAACCAGGTTTAGGTGGGTTTGATCGGGTTGGGTTAAGCGGGCTAGGTTAGGGTTGTTTTTAAAAAGTTTACTGTTGAGCCCGGGCCCGACCCACTTAACCCCAACCCGGACCCAGCCCGGCCTACAACCCGAATAATTTAACGGGCTGGTTTCGGGTTGACCCGGCCCGACCCACTTAACACCCTTACTCTTTATCTTTAGGTCTAAACCCTTGAAGAAAAGGTTTATAGAAAAATCAACCAACCAAAAAATTGAACCCTAGTATCATTCTTTTTTCTATGCCAATATTAAACGTTTTATTTTTATTTTTTTAAAACCCCTATGATAATTCCTACACTAATTAAAACTTACTTAAATCACAAACAATTTATCTTTTCAATTATAAGTTACATACAAAATTCACAAAAAAAAGTGCTTCTCAATGAGCAATGTACCAAGAATACATGATAATTTATTTTATAAATTTTAAGAACATATTAAAATTCTAGAAAACTTACCTCAAATCACAGACAAATTTATCTCTTTAATCGCATTTACTGTCAAAATTGTAAATATCAAGAACATGCTAAAACATTAGAAAACTCACCTCACAACATATATCGAGATTTCGCAAAAATAAGACTTTCAATGAGCAACTGTTTATCAAAAAATATAGGATATTTATTCATTATAAATTTAAAAAACATACTAAAATTTTTAAAACTTACCTCAAACCATATAAAAATTTATTTACATTAATAAAAAATTTCTATATCTAACCCTGTTTTTTCTCTACATGATTTAGGTTTGGAGAAAACATCCAAACCTAAAAAAAAGAAGAAGATAACTATCATTAATTAATTTATTAAAGAATCCTAATGTTAAAGTGATTCAAAAACTAAACAAAATCCTTTTAAAATTTTAAAGATTAAGTCTTTTTTCACGCATTTTAAGCTTTTTCTTCCTTATTAAATTTTTCTGTTTTTTGGCCAACTTTCAAGTTTTGATTAGGTTTAGATCTTTTTTTCCCTTTTATCTAGAATATTATTTTTTATTTTTGGTGTACAATCGTTCATTTTATTATGCATGTTTCCCCCTCTATATTTTAGGACTCCCTTTTCAAGTACACAAGGAGAAAAAAAATCTACCAACATTATTTTTTCATATATTTTTTTCTTACCATATACTGTAGGACTCATTTTAAATATTAAAAATACGATGATATACTAATTAGAAAAAATAAGCGAAAAGATAATGATGTCTACTGCATAGACTTTTAATGAAGGACAAAAAATTCAATATATATATATATATATATAAAATTTTTAAATATAATTTATAAAATATTGTGATAACAACAAATTAACACACTTTACCTTGATCAAGTGTTACGATAGCAGTTATTTTATTCGAAGATTCGAACCTCATCTATCTGAACAATGTTTTTATAGTCTAATACTAAATTATTAATTAATAATTGTTATAAATGTAGTTATAATTAGTTGAACCAAGGATTAATAATTGAACATAGCTATCACAAAAGTGTATTTGTACAATATAATTTATATCTAAATAAATAAGTTGTTAAATTTTTTTAATTTTTTAATCAACTTATTATAACAAATTTAAACAAATTAACTTTACTAAATTTTACTTTATACTTGTTTCATCGAAATAATATCTTTATCGGTCTAGTTTAATTAGTGTTGTCAATGATACGATTCATTTTTATAACTTGTAAGTTTCAAATATAATTTTTTTAAAAATAAATGTCTATATTAATGATTTGATTAACTTGAAGTTACTAATTATAAAGAATTTAAATAAAATTTTAATATGTTTCACTCAAGCTTCATCAAGTGTTTTAAGAATTTTAAAGGTGTTTATTATTCGGCTTAATTCAAGTTTACAGGATCTTATTTATAAGTTTCAAATATAATTTGAATAAATAAATTATTATATCTAATTATTTTATTAATTAATATACTTAATCTAACAAAATTATAAATTCTTGCTAATTATATGAAGATAGATACAAATTATTTGTCGTGGATAAAATCACTTACTATATATATATATATATATAAAATTACAGTCTACAATATAATAGATTTCATAGCAATAGGTATAAATTCTTAGTCATGGACCATCTAAAATATGTATATAAATTTTAGCCACATTTATTGCTACAAATGTTACAAAAAAAAATATTGTGGCTAAATTATTTAGCAAAATAACTTTTTACATTTAACCACGACGTATTTTGTCAGTATATTCATCTATATACAAATATAAAATAACAAAATTTTAAACATGTCAAAACATGTTATTATTAAAACTCTTAGTGAATTTGAGAATTTCTTTCAAATATCACTTATATTTGATTTAGGACCACAATATTACTCAACTATCACTCTTTTTCTAAAAAAATACTAAACACCTCAAAAATATTCTTCTCTCTTAGTTGACATGCCATATCATTAAAATCATATTTTTTAACTAATAAATCATTTAATTCGTCAAACCATTTACTCAAAATTATAACTTTATTCTTTTAAAAAAAATGCATTAGTTTAATTTTCCTGTTTAGAAATTCTTTACCATAATCTTCATCATATTATTTTAAATGCAAATTAAAATCTCTAGATAACTTATGTAATTTAGTGATATTATTTTCTTTAGAGAACAACTGATCTTTGCAGACGATTATATATAAAAACTTGAATGATTATCTAGGAAAATAACTCTAGAAAAAAAATATAAATACCTAAGTATGAGAATTTATTCTTAATAAATTAATATATATTTTTAAAAATATAAAACTATTATTTTGGTTAAATGAGTTTGCAGAGTTAATATGTTTATTATTTTTTTTAAAATGATGGTTTACTGACATGACATGCTAATTAGAAGAAGAGGAAACTTTCAAGATACTTCGTGATTTTTTTAAAAAAATATTAATAACTGAGTGATAATATTGTCTTAGCAAAAATAAAAATGTGATTTTTATAAGCGACTCCAAAAAAATTTATAACAATCCAAGAAAATAACTTAAGAAAAATTTTGAAAGTTTAAGTAATGATAAAAGATTTCTAAGCATGAAAATTTCTTCTTAATAAATTAATATATTTTTGCAAAGAAAAGAATAAGAATATAATTTTGACTAAACAAGTTTGATGATTTAAATAAGTCTATTATTAAAAAAAATAATTTAATAACATGGCCCGTCAATTAGAAGAGAAAGAGACATATAAGATATCTTTTTCTTTTTTTTTAGAATAGTAGTGATAGTTGAGTCATATTATTATTTCTAAAAAGATAAAAATAATTTGTTTAGGAAATTCAAAAAATATGAGTGGCCATTGAGAAAAATAACCCTTGAAAAAATATATGTCAACTTTTAGTACGAATAAGTTTTTCTGAGTTAGATGAGTTAAATTGGTCTAGTCTTTTTTTAAGGAGATTTTTTTATTGACATTCATGTCAACTAAGAGAGAATAAGACTTTTGAGGTGTTTACTATTTTTTCATAAGACTTTTGAGGTGTTTACTATTTTTTGAGGAAAAAAAGTGATAGTTGAGTGATATTGTGATCCTAAATGAAATATAAGTGATATTTGAAGAAAAAATTTAAAACTTAGCTGACTATTTAGGAAATTCACCCTTAAAACTCTATTTTTCATACAATAATTTTCATATTCATTAAAAAAAATTCATAAAATCAAACTAGATAAAAATATAAATAAAACAATTTAATTACATTTCTTAAAATATGTACAAAGTATAAACTATACTACATAATTAAAAGTGAGAAAATACCCAATTGCCCCTTTGAACTATACCAAAAAAGGCTATGACACACCTCAACTTAAAGGGGGTCCTATTACCTCCAGAACTAACTAAAAGTGTAATTTTGACACCCTTAGTACCTATGTGGACACTTCAGTGTGTTGTGCCACATTTGTGCCACACAGGCACTAAGGGTGTCAAAATTATACTTTTAGTTAGTTCTGGAGGTAATAGGACCCCCTTTAAGTTGGGGTGTGTCATAACCTTTTTGGGTATAGTTCAGGGGATAATTAGGTATTATCTAATTAAAAGTTGAACTAAAATTAAACAACTACAAACGTAAAAAAAGAAAAAATATAACTAACAATTAATAAATAAATTTGTACTAATTAATTTTTATTTTCTTAATTATATATTACTACATTTGAAAATTATTTAATTATATAATTGTCAATTAAGAAAATTAAATAATTATAAATAGAATACATAAATTATTCATTTTCATGTATTGGGATAGTTTTCAATGTATTGAAAAATGGTATAGTAAATAATGTTAGAAATTCAAATTTAGGATGAAAAGGGTAAAAATGTCTTAAAACTAACTAGTTTATAATGTGAATAAGATTTATTACTATTTATGGCCAAATTTTTTTTCCAAATTATTTTATATGAAAATCTCAAATTTAGAATTATATTTGCTATATTTTTTTGCAATAAATATTCAGAATTTAAATATATTATTTTAATATATATATATATATGTGTGTGTGATTTAAATATGAATATAATTTATAAAAGAAATTATTTTATGAAAATAAAAAATGTAAAATTTATTGAAAAATACATTAAAGAAAATGAAAACATATTCTTTGTTGTTTTCGCAAATTTTCTAGCAACTGAAAATTTTCATGGCCCGAGTAATATCTCCACCCTTTAAAATTTCACCCCTTCCCTACAATATATTTTTATTTATAAAAAAAGAAATACTGAGGGCCAAAATGGTAAAGAGACGCAAAATAGATCCAAATAGGTGGGGGGATTAGGCTTGGAAGTTCAGATAAAAGTTATGAAGGTGGAAGGGGAAGCGTGAGAGTGACAGCAACAATGGGTAAAGGTGGAGCCCACAGCACGTAGGAAAAGTGTGTTGTTGTGACTCTCTCTCTTTCTCTCTTTCCCCGTGACTGTTTGAACTTAAAGTTGAGCACTTATCGAATATGCCGAAGTTCTTTCTCACGCTCGCCGTGCGCTATGCTTTTGTTCTAACACCTAAATACACTCGAATATTGTACATTTTCCGTTCCGTTTTAATTATCGCTTTTAAATTTTAAAATATATTTAAAATTAATTAAAATGAATTAATATCTATTTGACTGTGGTATACACTGAAAATAGTAGTAATTTTTAATTTAAGAAAATCAAGAGATAAATATTTATCCATTTTAAATATCTTTATGATTAATTATTCTAGAATCAAGAGACACGTCAAATAAATAAAAATCAAAAAATTATATAAGGGATATATTAATCAAAGAATTTTTGTCTTTTTTAGACTATTTTATATTTTCAACAGGGGTCTTTTGAAAACCTCTCAATCTCACATCAGAGGTTGAGGTATGAACTGAGTATGCTCTATCCTTCTCAAATCTCATTTTTTAAAAATATAGTGTATTTTGTTGTATTAATCAAATGCTCAAATTACACTTTTAATTAATTATTTGCTTATGGATTGTACAGAATTTTATCCTGACAACCAAATGAGAACGGTGGGAGTATTAGTTTAGAAATTTAAGATTAAAGTTGATTATTATATCAAAGGGTGAAAATGTTTTTCACCCCTCCCCCCAAACCTCCCAAACCAACTTTGTTTCAAAAATAAACTCTCCCCTCAACATTGCATAATAATCATACCTCTCCCCATTAATCCTATGCAATACTTATTTTACCCTTGTAATTTTAATCATATATTTACATAATACCTCCTTATATTATACATAAAAATATATATTTTTTAATATAGGTATTTATAGCATTTTATTTATGTTTATTACCATTATAAGTAAAAGAGATAATACCCATTTACCCCCCTGAACTATACCCAAAAGGGTTATGCCACACCTCAACTTAAAGGGGGTCCTATTACCCCTTGAACTAATTAAAAGTGGAATTTTCACCCCCTTAGGGCCTATGTGGCACATACATGGCACACACGTGTGCCTACATGGACACTTCAGTGTGTTGTGCCACGTAGGTGCCACATAGGCACTAAAGGGGTGAAATTACACTTTTAATTAGTTCGGGGAGGGGGGAGGGGTAATAGGACCCCCTTTAAGTTGAGGTGTGGCATAGCTCTTTTGGGTATAGTTCAAAGGGGTAATTGGGTATTTTCTCTAAGTAAAATAATAGTTTTTATAAATTTGTCACAAAATTTAATGTTATTTTTTAAGATCGTTATTTCAATATTTTAGAGAATCATTTGGTATGGGTGTAATTATAGTAATTCAAGGATAAAATTCATGATTATTTTATCGTACGTTTGGTTAGAGGTATTAATTAGTCACAAAACTATTTATCTACCATTTATACCTCAGTTGTAACGATCTGAATTTTGATGAATTATGTGAAAAATGTGTTTTTGAGTAAGTTGACTATTTTATCTCTCCTCATAGGTGCAGGTGGTATTTCTGGGGTAAGGGGTGATTGACACGATTTTCAATGCATTTTGATATCATTTATGTGATATTGTGATTTTTAGAGGCTTCGAGAGCCTTATAATGGACTTTAGTCATTATCTTGTGATTCGTGCAACGGATGGCTGAACAGACTGAGCCAGCACATCCGAAACGTCAATGTTAGGGTGATAATATGGTTGATGTGATTTTATGGCTTTTAAATCTCATTTCGATCATCAGTTTGAAAAATTGTGATTTAGGATTTTAGAGGTCAACTTTGTGAAAATGATTTTTTTTGAAATTCTGATATCGTCATTGAGTCTGAAGCGTCAAATTTGATAGGGTAGCATAGTTCGTTTGCGTTCACAAAAATTTGAATGAATCCTGAAGGGCTCGCGGAGACTTGAAAATTCACCAAGTCCCCAACTGGTGCTCCAATTATCTACCTGCGATAGCATGCCTTATGCTGTGATCGTGATTGGGCAACAGATAAAGTGTCATGATCGCGACAACCCTTTTGCGATCATGATACCTTTGTTAGGCGAGGTACCACGATTGCGATCCTGATCCTGATCCGCTATCGCGATAGCTGAGTATATATATACCCATGTTTGGTCATTTTTCACCATTTCTAAAACTTAGAGCTTAGGATTTTGCATTTTGAGTTGTTTTCTTCTCTTTTAAGCTTGGGTAAGCTCCAAAACACCTTTTTTTATTTAGTTTCTTCAATCTGTATCATTAAATTCTTGTTTTAATTTGGATTTGATAGTGAAAATTGGAGATTTTGGCTCGGAAGGCTCAAATTTGCATTTCTTTGAAATAATCCTCGAATTCTACCCCATTTCACTTGGATAATATTTTAATCCTAGAATTATCAGTTTTTCCTTAATTTCATCATCAAAACAATTTCGATTCTTGATTTTTAAATAAATTTTGAGAATTGTACTCGGTAAAGTTTAAAATATTTTTCCTTAGATTTGAATCTCATTTTCAACTCTTTTTTACTTGAGTTTTCATCTGTAGATTACTAAATAAATGGAAAACATATTTTTGAAACAAAGTTATGATTTTGCCCTTATTTTTCGAAAATTCATTTCAGGGGTCCGTTTTGACCCCGACTTGAAACTAGGTAATATGAGCATCGTTGACTTTATTTTAACGCGTAGATTTTATAATTCCATGTTTTAATTGATTTCAAAATCATTCGTGAGAAGTAAGGCTTTAGAATTGAAGGTTTTGTTCTGATTTTCGGCCTTTGAGGTATGTTATGACTTAACTCTTTCAGATTGGTTTGGGTAGTTAATTTGTTTACAAAAGCATGTTAAGAGTGTGGGAACTAACCATGAAAAATGGCTATTTCATTGTGTTGTGCCCATGTGGGGACCTATATGTGATATTATGTAGCAGTTTTAGAACATTATGTGATATGTGTGACCATGCGGGGTTCTATGTGATATTGATAGCATTGTATACATAATGATAATTATATCTTGTTTGATGAAAAATTGTGTCATGGTACCAATTGTGTATTGTGATGTATTCATACTTAATTGACATATGAAATATGTGAAAATTCATGGATAATTAGAAATAATGAGTAAATATTTGGCTTACGTGGTTGTGGAATACTCATTGCGATTGATTGTGGAAATACTTATTGTGGTTGGTTGTGACCATCACATCCTCATGTCATACTCATTCTTGAAACAATGGTACCAACATAAAAATACTGAGAAACACCCTTTTACAATAGAAAATGAGGCATCGTATAAAACCCTCCTCGAGGAATGTGTCGAGTATGAATATATGTGGATTGTATATGAGTTGACGAAATCCCCATGGATCCTACGTCGGAAAGCTTTAGCTCCGTAGGTGTATACAAAGACTGTATGACGGTTTAGGAAGTAGTACGACAACCTTGCACATCATCATCATTACCATTCTCATTGTATTTACTTCATTATGCTTGTGATGTGACTGTATTTCTATCTTAGCTTGTCACTTACCTAATTGTTCTATCTTTCTTTACTTGTACTTGATAACCTTGTATATGTTGTCCTTTTTTGTTCTACTTGTCTGTGATATAATGTATATTTGTGGTGCCTTTCTGGTGTGTGTTGCAATATATGGATATATTAAAACTGTTAGTGTAAGCGGTGTGGGACACCGTTGTGGAAATTTTTTTTTATTGCAGGTGACGTGCCCTTAGTGTGTATTTTGTATTCTTTATTTTATACTTTTTCCATCGGCTTATGATACCTACTGAGCACAAGTGGACCGTACTCGTCCTTACTGTGCCCTTTCGGTGAAGATTCTGGTGCGGGAGCATCTCATGTGGCTTAATTTCGGACGCCTTCAGAGTTATTCAAGGTAGCGGTTGGACTTTCATGCGTCTGGGCCCCACTTCTATCTTTATGTATTAGATTATGTCTTTACTAGTATTCGGAGACAAATATTGTTCCTGTTGGATATTCTAGTGTATTTGACTCATGGATTGTATTAGTAGTTCTTACACTATTGACACCGGGTTTTGAGAGTTGGTTTAATATCTTTGATTGTATGTTTCCACTTTCATATTATATTATATGGTTTGACTTCGTTCTAGAAATCTTGCCTTGGGGTTATTTATGTCTTTTTTCCCTTTTGTATCAATTTGTGTGATATACTTACTTGTCAAGGTTCGCAGCGACAAGTACCATCATGATCCTTATTTTTGGGCCGTGACAACAGTGATGGGATAAGTTATCACATATACATATTGGTTCAACTTATTTCGGGATAACTAATCCTGAAATAACTTGTTCCCAACCAAGCCACCTTAAGTTGTATATATGTATGTACATGTATGTGTGTATATATTATTGTGTTTCACCACTCTCTTACAACATCCGTTTCATGTTATTTGACTTTTGTTGACATGACACAACCCTTAAGAAAATTTTAGATAGAGGTGCATTTAACTGAATTAACCTTATTAAGGCTTCTTTGAAATTTTAAATCTGTCCATACTTCTACTTTTTGTAGTTATTTAATACAAAGGGTAAAACAATATAATACAATTCTCTTAATTTCATAAATTGGACAAGTAACTTAAAATAGTATAAGAGTCAAGTGATAAGAAATGATATTATAAATAAATAAGATGTGATTGTCATTAATAGAGTATTACATAAATTATAGTTTATCTTGATATATCATCTTTAAAATTTGGCCTTATTTTTATTCATTGTTTTATATTTTCTGCATTGAAATATGTTTGTCAAGTTAATATTACTTATTATTTTCACTTGTAAAATAAATATTAGAGTTTTGATTATTATTAATAAAACTAATTTCCTTATTATATTAATTTACTTTATTATAGATCATCATTAGCTTATATACTTAATTAGTATTTCTCACTTTTTTCGTCCAGGAGATAATGTTCATATTTTTATGAAAAATTTGTTATATGGATTTAAAAAAAAATGATGATGATTTTAAAGAAGTAAAAAAAGTTGATGATGAGATAAAAAAGGTTGATGATGAGAGCGTACAATAGGCATTTTAAAAATTCAATTAGGATAAAGGGAGGAATATGATTATTGTTCAAAATTGAGGGGAGAGTTTGATTTTTAAGACAAAATTGGGGAGGAATAATGATTTTGGTTGTTGGTTAGAATTGTAAATGTATTTATTATGTAAGTATTAGTTATTTATGTATTTGATTCCTGAGTCCTAATTTATGTGGCACATCAAATTTCGAGAGCCATACGTGTAATTTGAATAATATTTAGGGCTCGTTTAACACGATTTCAAATAAGTGATTCAATTTTTGGCATCATGTTGATTTAAAATTGAATTTTTTATTTGAAATGTAATTCAAATTTCCTAAGTTGTATTTTGTCTCATAAATATAAAAATCCCCACAAATTATGAAAACTATCAAAACTTGCCAACACTCGTACAATCTTACCAACGTAAATCATAGTTCATAAATACGATATCACAATACCTTCACACCTTCCCTAATCAATCTCAGGCAAAGTGTCAGAGTGTAGGCACATGGTACAATATAACCTTTTTAGTGCTAAGTGTGGAGTTGTATTACATTGAGGCTCATATGCATAATTAAAAGAGATGACAAAAAATGTGGTTAAAAAAACTACCTAATAGATGCTTGAACTTGAAGTATTTAATATGAATATGTTTTTATGTATTTAGGTGCTCAACTAAAACAAGACGGGATTCAAGTGTCTAAACGAAATTTACTGAAAACTTTAGGAGTTATTGCTATATTAAGCCCAAAATTTATGAAACAATGTATGTGATACACCACTTAAAAGCAAGGTATATCCGCCCCTATTTTAGTTATGAATCTAATTTTTAGAAGTCTCATTGACTTACTAAAAGACCCAAAATGAGCACACTATCATGAGAGTCGGAAAATGTAATAGTAATCCACATCTATCTATTAACCTGAGGAATAGCGGGGCACAAATACAACTGAAGTAACAATACCGTCAGAATTAATTTGTATTTTAAAATGGGTGTTTTAAATAAACCCTACATGTTTACCCCTAATTACACTTTGTCCCAATATTTAATAAAATATCATAAAATCTCAGATTTCTGTTTTTTCGATACATCTATCAACAATAGATACACCTGATACATTCATTAAAACAACTATGGCGTTAAAAAGGAAAATAATAAAAATTAAGCAAAAAATCATGCTTTATAACTTCAAAATTAATGTCAAAATCCCCAGAAAATAGTAATTAGTTATAATATTGATATTAAAAAAAGGACCCTTATTCATCTTGTTGAAACATTCTTCTCGTCTCTTTGAAATTCAAAAGAATATCACCCCCTCATCTTTCCAAACAACCCCACTCCCTTATCTTTCAGAATTTCTTTAAAATCTTCTAGAATTTTAGCGTTGCAAGAACTATCAAACCTTAACGGATACAGTGGTACTTCTTTGACAATGTATTTGTAAAGCATCGAGAATACCCCTGGACGTCACATGGTGCTTAAGACTACGAAAATTTCAAGCTCACCCATGATATCTAATTGGCACTAAACTCATAGGAAGGTGGACTAAGGTATACATAATTGTCAAAAGAAACCAACCTTTAAATCTCCCTTTTGAAATCTTACAGCTTAGAAATCTTAATAAAATCTCTTTAATTGAAATAAACATTGCCCGACAAACCTCTAATCTTATAACTAAAACAGTCACTAGGACAGACCCCAGCTGACCTATAAAAGAAATAAACTAATTAGGCAACACCCATAAAGTCTGAAACTCCAATAACCTTGGTCCTCGGACTATGAGGACTCACCAAGTATCCACATATAGGAAATGATACCCGCAATCAATCGTGCTGTAGGAAACGAGCACCAAAACCTACATTATAAGACAATGTAGCACACAAATATATATGTGGATCAGTACTTCTGGAATGTACTGAGTATATGAGGGTGAATGCAGAAGTAAGACAAAACTGAATAAACTTTCAAATCATGCATGCAAAGTGTAAAAGGACTCACCTTGGACATGGATAAAATTGAATGCTAAAAGATCATAAAACATGAATAATAAAGCACACTGAATAAGCGTAGTGAGTCATTACACTTAGTTTCTAAAATCTTTTCTTTTTGTCCTTTCTTGTGGGACATCTTTATAATCGACATAAACCATGTGAACTATCATGGAGTCCAACGTCTTACCCATATTGGGAAGATCTGTCCTACCCTTGTCATCGGAATAGAACCTTAACTTATAGTGATCACTAAACTTAACCCATATTGGGATTTAATCCTATGGTGGCTTGTAGTTTACAGAAATTAGGATACGTTCATCCATATTCTCTTCTCGATTCTAAATACTACTCCCATATATATATATATAGTATAGGTTCATACAGTGGCGGATTAGGATTAGGATTAGGATTTTAGGGAAAAATCAATATCTCCATACTGAACTTACAACCAAACTTATAAATATATTGCGGACATATGACAAGATATGAGAATACTTAAATGATCTTAAAGAGAAATAATTTGCTAAGAAGAACAATTTACCTTCGGTAGTGACCGAAGCAGAAGAGAAGAAATGAGGGTACTTAGTCATCATGTATGCTTCGTCTTCCCAAGTGGCCCCTTCAACCAATTGTTTTCTCTAAAGAACCTTTACTAACACCACATCCTAATTCCTTGTCTTCGAACTTGCCTATCCTGTATTTCGACCAGAATTTCCTTATAGGACAAATTATCTTTGACCCTAATACTCTCTAGGGGAACTACTAGGGATGGATCCCCAATGCACTTATTTAGCATCGAGACATAGAAAAATAGGTGGATAGCTGCTAACTCTGGCGAGAGGTGTAACCCGTATGCAACTTCTCCACTATGCCTTAGTACTTTATACGGACCAAAAAATTGGAGACTCAACTTTCTTTTCCTCTCAAATCTCATTTCTTCTTTCATGGGAGACACCTTTAGGAATACCTAATCACCTACTTCAAACTTGAGTTCCCTCCTTTTTACGTTTGTATATGATTTCTGATGACTTTACGCAATCTTCATCCTCTCACGAATCAGCTGAACCTTTTTCATAGCTTCAAGGACAGAGTCTGGACCAATCAAAGTTGCTTCACCAACCTCGAACCACCCTATGGGTGACCTTCACCTACGCTCATAAAATGCTTCAAATGGAGCCATATGAATGCTAGCATGATAACTATTATTGTAGGCAAACTCGATCAAAGGTAAATGATCATCCCAGCTTCTCTTAAATCCTAAAACACCCCCTTAACATGTCTTCTACTTTTTGTATTATACGTTCATCCTGGACATCGATCTGCGAATGAAAAATAGTGCTAAGCTTAATCTTTATACCAAAGCCCTTCTGAAATAACTACAAAAACTGTGAAGTAAACAGTGTGCCTCTGTTTAAAATAATGGACGAGGGTATCTCATGAAGCATTACTAACTCACGAATATATATTTCGGCATAATCTTCTGCCATATCTAAAGTTGTAACAGGTAGAAAATGAGATGATTTGGTCATTCGATCGACTATGACCCAAATTAAATTATGCTGACGTTTTATACGAGGTAAACCTGTGACAAAATCCATATTCACTATTTCCCACTTCCAAGTGGGAATGTTGATTTCCTGAAGCGTACCACCTGGTCTCTGTTGCTCAACTTTAACTTGCTGGTAATTGGGATACTTGGCTACAAACTCGGCTATGTCTCTCTTCATACCATTCCACCAATAGATTTTCATAAATCATGGTATATCTTAGTGGCACCAGAATGGATCGAATATTTAGAACTGTGAGTCTCAACTAGTATCCTTTCCCTCAACTCATCCACATTAGGAGCACAAAGTCGACCTTGATAGTGACGTACACCATCTCCCCCTTGAGATCAAACCTCAACCTTCTGCTACTGTACGACTTTCACATCTGGTTAAGTAAAGGGTCGTTACACTGTTTTTCTTTTACTTCCACTAGTAGAGACTGTTCTAAACCGTTCCGTACCACTACTCCCCCATCATCCTTATCAAGTAAACAATACTCCTAAATGGATAAATCTATGCACTTAACTGGCCAACTCCCATCCCTCCCCCTTCACATGAGCCACACTGCCTATAGACAACCTACTCAACGCGTCTCCCACCACATTTGCCTTACTCGAATGGTAGAGCACATACATGTCATAATTCTTTAATAACTCTTACCACCTTATTTGATGAAGATTTAGTTCCTTTTAAGAAAATACATATTGAATACTCTTATGGTCAGTAAAAATATCAAAATGCACACCATATAGATAGTGTCTCCAATCTTTAAAGCGAACACTACAACAGCTAACTCCAAATCATGAGTTGGTTAGTTATTTTTGTGATCCTTAAGCTATCTGAAGGCATAGGCTATTACTCTCCCATTTCGCATCAAGACACAACCTAACCCAACTCTGGAAGCATTATAATACACCACGAATCCGTCTAACCCCTCCGACAGAGCTAACATGGTGCCGAAGTCAATTTTTTCTTCAATTCTTGGAAATTCTCTCATATTTATTTGACCATATAAAATTCACCTTCTTTTGTGTCAGATTATGTAACGCCCTAAAAATCTATCCCGAGACATCACACGGTGCTTAGGACCACAAGTGATCCCAAGATAACCCATAAACTGGCATACTATTAAGCAACTAATTAAATATGTATAAAATGACTGAGTTTACCATGTGGAAACATAATAATGATGGAATCTGTGAAAATATAATACTGATACAATTTTACATTCTAATAAAGTCTGAAAAGAGGGACTGAAATTACATGACTAACTCTGACTGACATTTGTGAAGCCTCTACTATACCGACTACAGATAGCTTGGGTGTTACTCCAACTACCACTAATCAATACATATGATTAAGAAAGTAAAGTACATAAATAATATCTAACTAAAGTCCCCGTAGTAGGAGGACTTATCATCTACTGGCTGGAATCTGCAAACTATTTGAATATGGTATGCGTGCTACAACTCGTACCTACATTATGAGACAATGTAACACACACACACACACATACACACACACATATATATATATATATATATATATATATATATATATATATATATGAATCAGTTCTTTGAGGATGTACTGAGTATATGGGGGTGAAATACATAAGTAAACATCATCTCATCATCATAATTTGTTAAACAATGCATGCTAAATATAAATAACTCACATAAGCTGGAATATCTAAAATACTGAAATCTGAATTAATAAGAAGTAAATCATACTTTAAAAATCTAGTGAGTCATAACATTTAGTTCTAAAAGATGTACAAATATTCTATATGTAAATTACACTATTTAAGTGTAGAAAGGACTCACTCTTAAATCTAAATCTGAAAGCTGAAATCTGTAGCTAATATCTTTCTGTAAAGCATAATCTGAAATAAAGTTGTGAGCCTTTACACTTAGTTTTCTAAAAGCTTTTCTGTTAAACTTTTCTATCAGGGTAATCTTTCAAAGCTTTTCTTTACTAGTAGGGAAAATACTTTAAAACTATTTTGAAAATCTTTACTGATAGAAAATTCTTTTAAAAACTGTTCTGCAAGGGAGGTTCTTCTAACCGACATAAACCATGTGAGCTAACATAGAGTCCAACATCTCATCTTCCAAAGGAAGAAACCTCACATTGGGGAGAGATGTCATACTCTTGCCAAGGAGTATAACCTGAGCTAAGTGATCACATCTGAAACTGTCATCCATGTAGAAGTGGGAATAATCTGATAATCTGTACCTACGTTGGCTACATAGTTCTATGAAAGTAGGATGCTCTAAACCCACACTTCCCGTTTGGTGCTAAATACTACTCCCTTTTTATTTGCTACGCTCATTCTGTTGGAAATCCACTTCTAAAATAGTACAATAGTTTATAATGAAAACCAACTATATATCTGTAAAGCTAAATCTATAATCTGTAAAGTGTATTTCATATCTATTTTGAGACCAAAAGGTCAAATCTTTATTAATAATCTGAAAAGAATCTAGTCATAAAGTGCTCATAGCATAATCAATCTTGAAATGAAACCCATGCTTCAACTCATGTAAAATCATAGCAAAAACATCATGCTCAATATACCTCTTGAAAATACTTCAACAATATCAAAATAATAAAATAAAGAATCTCAATATCATGCTTAAACTCAATTAGAAAAATCTGAAAAATCGCATTATACGCATAATTATATGAAAATAGTCATGCAATCCAACATTCAATCACTTGAAATTTAATAATCTTCAAATAATAAAACTTGGGTATGATCCCTAATTGCAAATCATGTGAATTTAACTTAGAAGGATAGTTTTGGGCACAAGGACGAAAAAAGTATCCTTGTTCATAACCCCACATACCTTAATTGATGATCTTAAATGAGAAAGCTTGAATCTTGGATTCCTATGATGCTTTTGAAGATGAGTTCTTGGAGTTCTTGAATTGAAAATTCTTAATCTTGAACTATCTTGGAGAATTGATGTGAAAAATTGGATTTCTTGTAGAGTAAGTTTGAGCTTTAGGGTTTTCTTTTGAAAGAGGATTGATGAATAAGTTTGACTTGAATTCCTATTTGTGTTCTTGAATACTGTTTCTTGAAGGAGATGAATCAAATTGATGTTCTTGGGAATGTTATTGAGCCTCTCCGTGACACGCCAATATCACAGAGGTTCATTGGGATGTGACGATTGCCATTTTGGCATCCACCGCGACACGGTGAGTGCAGATGGGACACTGCATTACTAAAAATGCTCTAACTTTTTCACCGAGTGTCGGATTTGGCGGAATTTGGTATTGATGGAAAGCTTATACAATTTCTCACACAATGAAAGGTCTAAATCTAGAAAATTCCATATGAAATAAATGTTATTCATTTTTGAATCCCACTTTTAACATTCTAGGAATGAATTTTAAGCTAGAAAAAGCACGGGGTGTTACAACTTAGTCAATGGTGCGACTATGGAGGAAAACCCTTCAACAAATATTCTATAATACCCATCTAAACCCAAAAATCTCCTGATATCATATGGAGTGACGGGTCTAGGCCAGTGCTTCACTGCATTAGTCTTCTATTTGTCTACATAAATACCAACCCCTAAAATAACGTGCCCAAAAAAGGTAACAAACTCTAACAAAAATTCAAACTTACTAAATTTCGAATATAATGGAGGTCCTTAAGGGTCTATAACACTGTCCTCAAATTGTCTGCATGCTCTTCCTCACTCTAAGAGTACACCAATACGTCATCTATGAAGACAGTGACAAATATGTCCAAATACTGTTTGAAGACCCTATTCATCAAATCTATAGAGGCTGCAGGAGCATTAGTTAGTCCAAATGGCATAACTACAAACTCAAAGTGACCATACTGTGTTTTGAAAGCAGTCTTTGAAATATCGTGCATCTATAGTCTATAATATCTTGAGAGTGACATCTTTCTTGCGTATAAATAGGACTGAAGCACCCCACGGGGAAACATTGGGTCTGATGAAACCCTTATCTAAGAGATCCTTAAGCTTTTCTTTTAACTCTTTGAGTTTGTCTTGAGCCATACAATAGAAAGGGATGGAGATAGGCTAAGTATCAGGAAGAAGGTCAATACCAAACTCTATTTCTCTGTCTGGAGGTACCCCTGCTAAATCATCGGGGAATACCTTTAGAAATTAACTGACTATTCATACCGCCTAAATGGTTTGGGCTTCAGACTTAGTATCTTCCATCTCTTACATTCCTAGCCTTTTTATTCCTCCTCTCTTGTTCCTTCAACTTTTCTGCCTCAATTTGCTGACCATGATCTATCAACCGAGCAATATCTATATCTCCGATCAGCATGGCAGTCCTACACTTCTTGACCACCAAATCACACACCCCAGAGAAAAATTCACCAAATCACACACCCCTCAGAAAAATTTACTCATACGAGCTCTGGAGTCAGGCAATAACTCTGGAGCATACGTTTCTAACTAAGTGAACTTAAGGCAGTACTCCTTCACTGACATAGAGCCCCGCCTCAGGTTCACAGACTCCTCCACTTGGGCCTCCCTCATTTTATGAGAAAAGAACCTGTCCTGAAAATCACCTTGAAACACCGACCAACTTATAGGTGCAGCATACTAACCCTTTCCATCCTTACGCATGGTAACCCAATTATAACCAACATCCTTTAATCGGTAAGACGTCAACTCTACACTCTCCTCTTTAGTAACATGCATAATTTTCGTAATCTTTTTCACCTTATCAGTGAAGAACTAGGATCCTTATTCATATTTAACCCGAAGAATACATATGGGTTCATCCTTATAAAATCCCTAATCCTGGCTACAGCTAAGTTACCATTCTGCTGGAGTGGAACTACTGCTGGCTGGTTTCCCAAAACATTTGCATTCACAACCTGAGCTAACACTTGGAATGCATCCCTAAGCTCAGCATATGAAACACTTTCATTCAGAAGGTCTACCGGTGATGGGAAGGATGGATAGTCCTTATTTCTGCGTGCGCAAGCTTTGCGAGGAGGTATTCTCTATCCCGTAAAAGCACAAATTAGAGTAGATACAGACAACCTCAAAGCACGATAGAGATCATGAAAGAAGGGATAATTCCTAATACATCACGTAGCCTCTTACTCAAAGATGTGACGTACTTCACACTTATGATCAAGACTCTACGTAACGCAACATGTCAGAGTCCCTAGGACTCTTTAAAATCTTAGACTCTGATACCAAGTTTGTAACGCTTTGAGAATAACCCTTGGATGTCACACGGTGCTTAAGTCTATGAAAAGTCCCACCATGATATCTAATTGGCACTGAACTCATAGTAAGGTAGACTAAGATATACATAATTGCCGAAAAAAGCCAACGTTTAAATCTCAATTTTGAAATCTTACAACATAAAAATCTCAATAAAATCTTTTTAACTGAAATAAACATTGTTGACACCTAATTTTTACCCTCCTGGACTAAGTTTAATTATGAGTTTCTTTGATTTTAGATAAAATTAAAATATTTATTTTATCGGATTAGTTCATTCTAAAAAATATATTTATTTGGATAATTTATAATTTTAAGTAGCGGTTATACATTTTATATGTATACGAGATTGTATAATTTTATTACTTAGATGATTATTTTATTAAAATTTTAAATTTTTTAATCAAGAGTTGTCCCTAAAATTAACCACGGGTAAAGATTAATTTACAGATAATTTTATTCTCAAAAATAATTTATTTGAAAATATTTGTATGATTTTATTAAATCAAGAAACTCGAGATTAAACTGGTTATTAATTCGTATCGGATTGCAACTAAATTTAGTCAATTTATTAAATGTGATCATAATTGAAATAATGGTCACAATTGCAATGTATTGGCCAATCGATTTTTAATTTGGTTGAAAGTTTAAAAAAATTGGCTAAGTCCTGAATTAATTGGAGTTATTTAAAAAATAACCCCAAAATCCCCTTTTTAAACCAAAAGCAGCCCCTTTCTTTTTTTTTTTGGGCTGTTTCAGCTCCGGCCCACTCTACAAATAGCTACACAACAACCAACCCAAACACACCGTAACCCAACCGGCCCAATAATAATAACAAAAAATGTAACAACGATATCTATATCAAGAAGCGTACAACTGCAAACAACAACTTCAGTTGACCAAATGACAATACCAGAAAAACAAACATCAACAACAATTAACAACGACAACACCCGCCAAATCAACCTGACAAAATTCGGTGACCAACCCATACTAGAACCCAAACTCGGCTGCCTGAACCGTAACTCAAACCCATCCACCCGCAAAATTCGACGTGAACCCAACCCGACCCATCCAGTCCAGCTCAGCAACAATGACTCTCAATTCGTTTTGACCTTTTTCAAAATTCAAATTTCAAATTTGTACCAAAATAGTACAATTCCAGCTCAGACTTTATTTTTCAGTTGAAATCTCCAAAAAACCCCTAAATTATTTCATCCCACATCGTTGGTTCATCAAGAATTCTATTCCAAAAATCCCCTATAAATACCCATTGAGGGATATAGGGTGAGAGGAGGAGGCTTGGAGAAAAACTTGAGGGTTCTGGAGGTACGCACTTCTAACCCTATGTAACCAACCTATTTTCAGAATTGTTCCAAAAAAAATTCATCAAAATCGTTTGAATTCCTATGGCAAACTGAAACCGCGGTGGAGTTCGCTCTAACGAGAGTTTGCAGTCCCAGTTTTGCTGCCTTGAAAAAGGTTCGAGCTTCCTCCTTGTCTAATTTTGAAACCCATGTCGTCGTTGTTGTCTTTTTTTTGGATTTATGGATATATATAATTTTCGATTTAAAAAAATATTTCACACATGAATATACAAGTGCGTAAGTATATGGATATGTAGTCTGTTTTGCGTAAGTATGTTCAATTTTGAAACTCAGTCGGGGAAATGTTGTTTTCTGGAAATTAAGATTAGAGGTTAAATGGATCTGATGTTGTGTTAATGTGATGGTTTTGCTGCTGCTTTGTTATGTATTTAATTTTTCATGGTGAAGGAAGGTACGGTGGTTACGTGCTCATTCAAAAATTAAAGACGTAAATCAACTAGTTACAAATTGAGTGTGTATTTGTCATGTATGCCTAATTCGTTTAAATTTATGCAAATTCATCTCTTTTGGTCCACTATGTCATCTCTTCCTATTTCTTTTGTCCTGACTATGTGAATCTGTGGTTTGTCCTAAGTTTTTGTCAAATTTATATTGTTGTTGCCGCTTCCGCATAAGCGGATTCACTTCCGAGCTTGGTTTGGGATTGTGTCATGATGGATGATTTTGGATAATGTATTTATATATGAAAATATTATCTTGGTTTCATGTCCTCTCAAGGGGTTTGTTGTTCATTGTTGGTATAGCTAGTTCATGAGTTTGGTTTCATTTTAATAAGGTGGTGCATTTTGTTGTTATAGTTGCTAACTGTATGTACTTTACACCTCCTCTTTCTTTTATTTGAATCCATTGTTTGGGTAATTGATGTTAAATAGATGATTAGCCCATGTTTTGACACTCCGTTTGACTGATTATTAGCCGAAATACCTATGCCCTTTTGATTCACTAGGTAGACAACATATTCTACGAAACGTTTTATTAAGTAGATTAATATGTGTATTTTTTTTTTCTTGTGCTCTTCTTCTCTTTAGATTTTTTGCAACCTAAATAATTTGGAGTATCACTCTTTAGGTATAAGAGATACTCGTGGTGTGTTTTAGTGAGTGATTTTGCTTGTTGTATTGAGGTTTGGTCTCCTGATTGTAACCATATAGTGATGGTTGGTTCAAATGGCAATATTAAGATGAGTTTTCTTTTTATTAGCTTCTATTCTTCAAGTATGTTTTTTTATCTAGTATGTAATCCTTATCTTTTCTTTATTTTGAATGAACCCATCTTGAATGAGTTCACTTGGACTCCATTTATCCCCGCATTCGAACTCTGACGTGTCCTAGCCTCAACAAAAGTCCCAAAAATGGACTGAGATATAATAAAAAAGGTTGTATACGCGTGTATAAAACAGATATACGGTGAATATGAGAAAAGGAAAGCTTATTATACAGGTGTAGCACTGAAATACGCGTATGTATAACCAATATATGGTCATGTATACACCAGATATACAAAAATCGCAGTAATAAAAGGGGGATGATATACACGTAGTATACACCTTAGAAAAATGAACAGAAGTCCATAATTCAAAGCTCAAAGCTGGGCAGCTTTATTGATGGGCTATAAGGGCCCAATTTCAATTCTTGTATTATTTTTGTAGCTTGTATTGCTTATTTGTATTAACTAACTTTTTAATCAATTAGCCTAAACAAATTCCCTAAAGTGTCGTTATTTTTATTTTATCTTAGTTTTCTTTTACTTAATTCATAATTTCTTCACCTAATTTATGTTGTCTTAAACGGATTAAATTGATACTTCGATTTTCTCCTTAAAATAAGTCTTTTAAAGATTAAGTATTTTATCCCAAAATGGTATTTGTTATATTCATATGACTAATAGAATCTTTGGATTAAAGTAACTTTCTTCAAATTCAAGAAACTAATTTTTCTTGTAAATTTGAACTTTTTATGATTAATAAGCATTTTTAATTTTACACTCTCTTAGCATTTCTTTCAAAAGACTTCTTTATAGCATAATTGACTTTTCTACGGTAATTAATAATAAGAAAATAATTTCATAATCTTCATAAATATCATTTTTAAATGTTTAAATAAATAATTTTAATATTTTCTATAAACTCAAGTCTTTACAAAAATTAGTCACCTTAATTAGTCAAGTTAGTTCTTTTTTGTAAACCGTTTTAAACGGACGCTCCTAAGTGCATTAAAAATCTTTTTAGGGAGTTAATTGAACCTTTACCCACTTTCTCTAGTTTTAAAGATTTATTTCTGTTTTTGAACCTTTGAACTCTTTTAAGTTTTCTTGATTTTTCTATAAAAATCAAGTGTCGACTCTGTGAATTTTCTTAAAATTATTTTGAAATTTTCTCAAACTTTTTCGAAATAGTTTTTAAGAAAGTCAAAATTATTTTCTTGCCAAAAGAAATCCGAAAGGGATAAAACATAAATGACGACTCTACTGTGGACTTAACTAGGTTCTAACCTAAAACTTAACTAACTTCTTTGACTAATTATTTGGGTCTGTACTATTTAACTGTTTGTTTGCTTATGTGTTTAAATTTTTGCAAAATTTAAACTATTGCATTTGATGGCATACTTCCGCATTTGAATATATAAATTGTTTTGGGGTTTTGCGGATGTCCCGACCCCTATTTATCAATTCCAAATAAATGTTGAAAATACGACAGTTTATTGGCACGTTAGGCATTCGATGACTGTTCGTATTTTCAAACCCGAGTTGTCCACTTGGGAGCCTGGTCAAAGCCCACTCTAGATTCCTAGGATAGAGTTAAATCAAAACCTTTTTAGGCATGAGCCTAGGACGACCCAATACCTGAGGGGGCATTAGGCCCATTAGAAGAACCCACCTTACATCTTTGACTAAGAGTCAATAACATACAATCATCTTTTATGTGTTTTAATTGAAGGATATAATGCCAAATTGTACGGACCATTGTCCCTTGGGATATATTTGGGGGCAATGAAACGTCTTACAAACAACATGTATACCCTTCAAACGCTAGGCTTACCTCTGGCTTGAAAGGTCCCATGCATGCTAGGACGTGTAATAATTGTTTATGTGCTAAAGTATTTCATTATTTGCTTTGGCTATTTTTGCTTGATCTGTGTATTTAAATAACATATATTTGGCTTTAAACAAGATTAGTCCATTATTTTATTTTGAAGTCTTAGAGCGTTAATAGATATATAAGACTCAAAATTTGAATCCTTTTAAAATACACTTAAAAGTCCGTTAATCATATTCCTTCCAATTTACCTCACGTTTTATTCAAAATTTCATTAGGTCATTGTCCAATTCACATTGACCACGCTGCTCTTACAATTTATTTTTCTCGCACTCAATTATAATTAGAGCTATCCAAATGTTTTATTTATGGAAAGACTATAGTGTCTTCGAAAAAGCTTTCGGAATAAACCTTTTAGAATGTTTATTTGTAAACACCGATTTCTCCAATTCACTTTGTTCATTCTTATTCAAAATCCATCAAATGGTCAAAGTTCTAATCATTCAGTCACATTTTCCAAAGCATCCTATTCTTCGAATTCTGAACTAGTCTGTTTCAAATCAAATATGTGTCATTTGTTTCGTATATTAATTACACAAACTAACATTTTTACTTTTTGAGTGTTCTTATTTTCTTTTACAGAGAGTGTTATTTGTGTTGGTAGTCAAACTTTCCCACTTCACAAAGACAAAGATTGATTACTGGAAGAACATCAGTATTTCACACGGTCTAAGATCAAGAACGCAACTGCAGATTCGTCAATTCTTGCTTGGGCTAATAGAAGGACTCGTTCAACTACGGATCCTAGTTTTATCAACACAAATACTTTATCCGAACCAGTTTCCACTTTCTCTGTGGCAATGGACCCGAGTGCCTCGATAGGAAGCGAGATAACCCCAGAGCTCGTTGCCGATTTAGAGTAATAAATTGCCGAGCTAAGGCTCACGGTGATGCAAAGTAGAACACCTTCTCAGACTCCTCCAAACATGACTCTGTCTCCTAATGCTCAACAAAAAAAGGCTTATATTTTCGACGTCAGAAGGAGTTGATCAGGAAGGTCATTTTGCTCATGCTTCTCAGAATGCCCCATTTAGCTGTAATGAACTGCGCTTGACTTGAATTTCCAAAAATTGGATATGTAGGCGGACTATGTCGGTTTTGGTCAACCCCTTAAAATTTTTTATCTTTTTAGTATGAACTACGTTTGACCTGAATTCCTATGAATGGGCTACGTAGGCGGCCTATGTCGGCTTTGGTCAATCCCTTAGAAGAATTATCTTTTCATTTTATGTTGGAACTACCTTTCCTACCTTAATGGAATGCGTAGGTTCTAAACTAGCTTGGTCATATTTCCCATAATATTTTCAGAGAAACTACGATAAAATTTTTGAGAAGACCTCAAAAATTCATCAAAGGATCCTTTCCCAAGTTAAATGAAGATGACATTGGAACATTAACTGGGACAAAATTTTTTGAGAAGGTCTAAAAAATTTCACAAAACATGAGATTGGCTACAAAGTTGAAAATCAAACGTTGCTGAGATCGGGGCATAAATTTTGAAGTTCTTTATGCTTACAGTACTCTACGCTAGAAACAACTCAAGTATTTTACATTATAGACTGGGGCAGAATTTTTGTAAAAGTCTAAAAATTTCATATTAAACAAATGTCACAAGTTATAAGAAAGTTTGGGAGTTATATGTTATAAACCGGGACAAAATTTTTGAGGGAGATCTTTAAAAATTCCACAAAAGTTGTACTTCAAGATCATAAAAATTTGTAAATCAATGATCAACTAGGTGCATCAAGAGAGCGAGATAATAATAACACAGTCATTCTCTCAAAACTAAGAAATTTTCTTTGGATGCAAGAACAGTGAAGTCATAAATTTGACAATATTAAGCATAACAAAGGGCACTATTAGACCCAAAATGGGCTCGCCATAATAATTCAGACAGCTTCTTGTCCCCATTTTTCCTCTTGATTTATGTTTCTATTACTTCTATGATCTCTAACAATTTTTCATATTTTATAGAAAAATGAATGGGCATAACGACGAAGACGCGGAGATATTATCCAAACTACCATTTCTAAATCATCATGAGTCAAACAACTTCATTTTTATCTTTAAAATCTATCTTTTGTTATACTCCTGGCATAATTACAACAACTTGTTGTATTATTAATGAGTATTGTTAAGTTATACAGGTGACATTTTGCAAGATCGGCCTTAAGAATTAACACAATCAATACCCCTGCAGTTCTAAGGATTCAATCCAGAAGCTCAGGACATACACAGGTCCTTTTAAGAATCTCTAATTCAAAAGGCGAAGTTCAACAAATCAACTTTTATCTTTTCTTATATGTTAGGGTTTTCTACCCTTCAAGAAAATTACTGGATTGTCAGCCCATTCGGGGTGGCATACCTTATTATATTTGGGTCATCCATCCTTTCAAAAAAACATATATTATTATTGGATTTTCCATCCCTTAAGAGGATACATTGGACTATCGCTTTACTTAAGACATCTTATTATGTTATGGACTGTCACCTCCTTTAGAGTGACATATGATTATATTGTGGACCGTCACCTCCTTCAGAGTGACATATTATTATGTTACGAATTGTCACCTTCTTCAGAGTGATATATGATTATGTTATAGACCGTCACCCTTTTCAGAGTGATATATTACTATGTTATGGACTATCACCTCCTTCAGAGTGACATCTTATTATGTTATGAACCGTTACCTCCTTCAGAGTGACATCTTATTATATTATTGACGCCACCTTCTCCAGAGTGACATCTTATTATGGACCATCACCTCCTTTAGAGTGACATCTTATTATATTGATCATTACCTCCTTCAGAGTGACATCTTATTATGTTACGGACCGTCGCCTCCTTTAGAGTGACATATTACTATGTTACAGACCGTCACCTCTTTCAGAGTGACATACTATTATGTTGATAGTCACCTCCTATAGAGTGACATCTTATTATGTTATGGACCATCACCTCCTTCAGAGTTACATATGATTGTGTTATGGACCGTCACCTCCTTCAGAATGACATATTTTTACTATGGACCATCACCTCCTTCAACATCATATGTTATGAATTTGGACCTACTTCAGTATGGCATACTAAAACAAGATATGTATGATTGCCCCTATATTGCATTTGCTACTAATAATTTTTTCCAGGTGATTATAAGACATGTTGGACCATCATTCCGTTCAATGTGACATGTTATCTTCAAGATGGGTCGTCCCCCCTTCAATGAGACACGTTGAACCTTTACTCTATTTAAAGTGGCATGTTACATTCTAAATGGGTTGTTCGCCCTTCAATGAGATACGTTAGACTGTCACTCCAATCAAAGTGACATGTTATATTTTAAATGGGTCGTCTGCCCTTCAATGAGACATAATTGATCATCACACCGTTCAAAGTGGCATGCTGCATTCAAGATAAGTCATTCACTTTTTACTAGTGCATGATGGGTTGTCACCACGTTCAAAGCGGTATAATATTTTTAGAATAAGTTCGATTATCTCAGCATGGCGTGTCCAAACAGGTTTGCACCAATTTATATTTGGGTAATGCTATATCTGCAACTAATAATTTTGTTAAAGATATTGTTGAGAGCATTTGAAATGATGAAATTCTCAATTCAAAACCACGGGTGTGGACACCTCCAAAAAGGACGCTATACAACGCGAAACTTTTTCTTTGCATCGAACTGGGACATGATCCGCAGAGAAATATCAAACTCTTTTGACGCGAGCTAAAGAAAGACTTTGACCGCCATCAAACCATACCCTTATTAGAAGACGTGTGGGATATTTTGAGATATTCTGGTTTCAGTTTCACTTTCAGGATATTTTTAAAATCATACGGGAAGTAACCATCCCTTTCCTTCAAATTTGAATGATAACGCACTCAGAGTATTGGAAATTATGTCCATGTAAATTAGTGCCTATGGATGTGAAGGATTCCACATTCATGGTTAAGAGGTTACAAGCCTTTTTTTCATAAGCTCAAATAACTTATCACTCATTACGATCCAAAGATCGTCTAAAATAAAAGATTGTCTTTTCTATCGATTGAGATGAACTACAGGCAGTCTGATTCCCCGATTCTCGAAGATATGTAGGCTGAGCTCTACGTAGAAAACTCAACTGCACTCCAACCTCCCCCCAATCCTCTTATTCCACAGTTTTTCAGTTTCACCAAAATTAGAAACTCGGAATAACTTGAGAATTCTTTGAAAATCGTGCTTTAAAAAACAAGCTTCATGAAATACAAGTGACCTGAATTCTCATGCAGTCTAAGATATGTAGGAAATTCGATATCGGTGTCCGGCCATATCTCCCTAAAACTTGTGCAAAAACCAACCTCATTTGAGAAATGAATTTATGGGCAGACAAAAATTAGGAACGTCAAACTTCCTTTGCCCAAGGTTACTTTCACCCATCCTACCCAACGGGGGAGGGGCAGTTGTTGACACCTATTTTTTACCCTCCACAACTAAGTTTAATGTTGAGTTTCTTTGATCTTAAATAAAATTAAAATATTTATTTTATCGGATAAATTCCTTCTAAAAAAACATTCATTTGGATAATTTGGTAATTTTAAGTAACGGTTATACATTTTGTATGTGTACGAGATCGTATAATTTTATTACTTAAATAATTATTTTATTGGAAATTTTATTTTTTAATAAAGTGTTGTCCCTAAAATTAACTACAGGTAAAAATTAATTTAATATATTTTATTCTTAAAAATAATTTATTTAAAAATATTTATTTTATTTTATTAAATCAAGAAACTCGAGATTAAATCGGTTATTAATTCATATCGGATTGCAACTAAATTTAGTCAATTTATTAAATGTGATCATAATTGAAACAATGGTCACAACTGCAATGCAATTAACTAATCAATTTGTTAATTTGGCTGAAAATTAACAAATTCAGTCGATCAAACGACAAGAACAGAAAACGAACATCAACAACAATTAACAATGACGACACCCGCCAAATCGACCGAATAAAATTTGGCGAATAACCCACACCAGAACTTGAATCTGGCTGCCTGACCGTAACTCGAACCCAACCACCCGCAAAATCCAATGTGAACCCGACCGACCCGTCCAACTCAGCAACAACGACTCTGAATCCGTTTGAACTTTTTTCAAATTTAATTTTTAAATTTGTACCAAGACAGTACAATTCCAGCTCAGATTTTATTCCTCAGTTGAAATTTCCAAAAATTTCCCTAAATTATTTCATCCCACATCATTAGTTCATCAAGAATTCCCTTCCGAAATTCCCCTATAAATGCCCATTGAGGGATAGAGGGTGAGAGGAGGAGGCTTGGGAAAAAATTTGAGGGTTCTAGAGGTGTGCACCTCTAACTGTACGTTACCAAGGTACTTTCAGAATTGTTCCAAAAAAATCATCAAAATCGTTTGAATTTCGATGGCAAACTGAAACTGCGGTGGAAGTCATTTTGACAAGAGTTTGCAGTCCCAGTCTTGCTGCCCTGAAAAAGGTTCGAACTTCCTCTTTGTCTAATTTTGAAACCCATATCGTTGTTGTTGTCTTATTTTGGATTTATGGATGTATATAACTTTCGATTTTAAAAAAAAAATTCACACATGAATATACAAGTGCATAAGTATGTGGATATGTTGTCTGTTTTGCATAAGTATGTTTGATTTTGAAACTCAATCGGGGAAATGTTATTTTCTAAAAATTAAGATTAGAAGTTAAATGGATCCAATGTTGTGTTAATGTAATGGTTTTGCTGCTGCTTTGTTATATATTTAATTTTCATGGTGAAGGAAGGTGCGGTGGTTACATGCTCCTTAAAAAATTAAAGACGTAAATTAACTAGTTGCAAATTGAGTTTGTATTTATCATGTATGCCTAATTCATTTAAATTTATGCAAATTCAACTCTTTTGGTTCACTATTTCATCTCTTCCTATTTCCTTTGTCCTGGCTATTTGAATCTGTGGTTTGTCCTAAGTTTTGGTCAAATTTGTGTTGTTGCTGCTGCTTCCGCATAAGCGAATTCACTTTCGAGCTTGGTTTGGGATTGTGTCATGCTGGTTGATTCTAGATAGTGGATTTATATATGAAATGATGGTCTTGGTTTCATGTCCCCTCGAGGGGCTTATTGTTCGTTGTCGGTTTAGCTAGTTCATTAGTTTGGTTTCATTTTAATAAGGTTTGGTTTCATTTTAATAAGGTGCTGCATTTTATTGTTATAGTTACTAACTGTCTGTACTTTACACCTCCTCTTTCTCTTACTTAAATCCATTGTTAGGGGAATTAATGTTAAATGGATGGTTAGCCCATGTTTTGACTCTCCATTTGACTGATTATTAGCCGAAATACCTATGCCATTTTGATTCACTAATTAGACAACATATTCTACGAAACGTTTTATTAAGTAGATTAATTTGTGTATTTGTTTTTCTTGTGCTCTTCCTCTCTTTTGATTTTTTGCAACCTAAATAATTCGGAGTATCACTCTTTAGGTATAAGAGATACTAGTGATGTATTTTAGTGTGTGATTTTGCTTGTTGTATTGAGGTTTGGCCTCCTGACTGTAACCATATATGTGATGGTTTGTTCAAATGGGAATATTAAGATGAGTTTTCTTTTTATTAACTTCTATTCTTCAAGTATACTTTTTCAACTAGTATCTAATCCTTTATCTTTTCTTTATTTTGCATGAACCCAACTTTAATGAGTCCACTTCGACTCCATTTATCCTCGCATTCGAACTTCGTCATGTCCGAGCCTCAACCAAAGTCCCGAAAATGGACTGAGAGACAAGAAATAAGGCTGTATATGCGTGTAAATAGATATACAGTGAATATGAGAAAAGGGAATCTTATTATACAGATGGAGGACGGTAATACAGTCATGTATACACCAGATATACAAAAAGTGCAGGAAGAAAAGGGGGATGATATACATGTAGTATACACTGTTGAAAAATGGACTGAAGTCCATAATTCGAAGCCCTGGGCAGCTTTATTGAAGGGCTAACTAAGGGTCCAATTTCAATCCTTGTATTATTTTTGTAGCATGTATTGCTTATTTGTATTAACTAACTTTTTAATCAATTAACCTAGACAAATTTCCTAGAGTGTTGTCATCTTTATTTTATCTTAGTTTTCATTTACTTAATTCATAATTTCTTCAACTAATTTATATTGTCTAAAATGGATTAAATTGGTTCCTTAGATTTTCATCTTAAAATAAGCCTTTTAAAGATTAAGTATTTTATCCCAAAATGGCATTTGTTATATTCAAATGACTAATAGTCTATTTGGATTAAAGTAACTTTTTCAAATTCAAGAAACTAATTTTTCTTGTAAATTTGAACTTTTCATGATTAATAAGTACTTTTAATTTAACACTCTCTTAGCATTTCTTTCAAAAGAATTTTTTATTGCATAATTGACTTTTCTCTAATAATTAATATTAAGAAAATAATTTCATAATCTTCATTAATGTCATTTTTAAGTTTCATAATAATTAAAGAAATCCTAAAGGGATAAAACAAATATTGTCCGATAAGTCTCTAATCTTATAACTGAAAAAGTCACTGGGATAGACCCCAGCCGACTGATAAAATAAATTAACTGATTAAGCAACATCCATAAAGTCTGAAACTTCAATAGACTTGATCCTCGGACTATGAGGACTCACCAAGTATCCAAATGTAGGAGATGATGACCGCAATTAATCGTGCTGTGGGGAACGAGCACCAGAACCTACATTATAAGATAAAGTAGCATATAGACATATATGTGGGTTAGTACTTCTGGAATGTACTGAGTATATGAGGGTGAATGCATAAGTAAGACAGCTGAATAAACCTTCAAATCATGCATGCTAAGTGTAAAAGGACTCACCTTGGACATGAATAAAATTGAAAACTGAAAGATCATAAAACATGAATAATAAAGCATACTGAATAGGCGTAGTGGGTCATTACACTTAGTTTCTAAATTCTTTACTTTTTGTCCTTTCTTGTGGGAGATTCTTATAACCGACATAAACCATGTGACTTATCATGGAGTCTAATGTCTTACCCACATTGGGGAGAGATGATTGACGTCCAAACAACACTTTTTAGATATAGATATAAATTATAGATTTAGAAGAAGAAATATATTGATCGTTACTTGTTATAACTGTTAACTTGTTTATCAGTATGAGTTGTGATGGGACTGTTAGAATTCTTCCATTCTTAACAAGAGGTCTTGGATTTGAGCTTTGGGAATGCACAAAAATTATGTTGGAAGTGTGATTTTCAGGAAATTACATGGGATAACCCCCATAATGGGTGACTTTGTATTTTTGTTTCCCATAAGAAAAGTCTTTAAAGACTAGTCTTCTTTCCATTTTATATATAGAACAAGTAAGTTTAGTGACTCGAGGCAGGAGGATGAAGTGGTGGTGAGGTTGGACTCTTAGGATGTGTGTAAGCGGGATAGTTTTAAGTACCTTGGGTCTATGATCCAGGGTATGGTGAGATTGATAAGGATGTTTCTAACCTTATTGGAGCAGGTTGGATGGTATGGAGGCTCGCCTCGGGAGTGTTGTGCGATAAGAAGGTGCCCCTTAAGTTTAAAGGCAAATTCTATAGAGTGGCAGTTCGTCCGGCCATGTTGTATGGAGCGGAGTGTTGGTCAATTAAGCACGTTCATATCCAAAAATTGAAGGTGACGGAAATGAAAATATTGTGTTGGATGTGTGGGCTTACAAAATGGGACAAAGTTATGAATGAGATTATCCGTGATAAGATGGGAGTGGCTTTGGTGGAGAAAAGATGTGGGAAGAAAGGCTAAGATGGTTTGGGCATATGATGAGGAGGGGCGTGGATGCCTCGATTTGGAGGTGTGAGAGGCTAGCATTTGATGGCTTCAGGAGGATAAGAGGTAGGCCGAAGGAATACTGGAGGGAGGTTATTAGATATGACATGAAGCAGCTTCAGCTTACTGAGGACATGATCCTAGATAGGAAGGCGTGGAGGTCGAGGATTAGGGTAGAAGGCTAGTGTTAGTGTGTGGGTTGTAGCTAGAAGTCAGGAGAATTCTTGTGTAGTCGGATTTAATAATCATAGGTTAGTGTACATAGGTGTCTTTGGGATGTGAGTGTATGTCACTACTAGGTGGGTGTCCTATTTTCTACTGCTTAGTTCCTATTTTTCTTATTTCGTGTTGCTCTTATTTCCCGTATTTCATATTCCTGTGATTTTATTCTATTATTTCCTATTCTTTATTTCGGTTATGTCACTCATCCCCTTGTTTATTATCCTTATCTTGAGCCGCCTCTCTACTTCTTCGAAGGTAGCAGTATGGACTGCGTACATCTTACCCTACTCAGACCCCACGTTGTGGGAATAAACTGGATTTGTTGTTATTGTATTTTTTCTTTTCTTTTTTTTCTTTTTTTAATTTATTTGTCTCAACCTTTATTTTTTTATTTTTTTTATTTTTCTGCTTTTCTCAAATTTTTTTTTATTTGTCTCAACCTTTATTCTTTTTATTTTTTATTTTTAGCATTTTTCATTCTTTTCTTCTTCTTTTTTTTTTATTTTTCTCAAATTTTATTTTAATTTTTTTCTCATTTTTATTTTTCTCAATCACTATTTTTCTTTCTTTTTTATTCTTCTTTTTTTTTTTATTAACCTTTATTTATTTCTTGTTTTTTTTTAAAAAATCGCATTTTTTTCTTTTTCTATTTTTGCTCAATTTTTATTATATTTTGCTAATGAATAGAAAGTTGGATAATCTGCAAAGAGGATCTTCTTTCTTTGACATTGTAGTAAATTTAAGGGTGTGACTTGTTGTTTGGAAGTCTTTGGGATAATTTTTCCTCGAAAACAAGAGTTATAAAGCATCTCATAAATCAAGTCACAATGTGGTAGTGTCAAGTCTTGCCCATGGGGTATAACTTGTTGTTTGAAAGTCATTGAACTAAGCCTTGTCTCTAAGACATGATTAATAGATCATCTCGTACATCATGACACAATGTAGTAGTGTCAACGCTTGCCCACGGGGTGTAACTTGTTGTTTGAAAGTCCTTGGGCTAATTTTTACCTCAATGTTAGAGTTATAGAACATCTCATAAATCAACACACAATATAGTATTGTTAACTTTTGTACATGAGGCGTAATTTTTTGTTTGAAGTGTTTGAGTTAAATCTTGCTTCTAAGGCAAGAGTTATAGAACATCTAATAAATCAAGGCACAATGTGGTAGTGTCGACTCTTGCTCATGGCGCGTAACTTGTTGTTTGAAAGTCCTTCATTTTTAGGAACATCTCATAAATCAAGGCACAATGTGGTAGTGTCAACTCTTGCTCATGACCCGTAACTTGTTTGAAAGTCTTTCATTTGTAGAACATTTCTTAAATTAAGACATAATATGGTAGTGTCAACTCTTACCCATAAGGCATAACTTGTTGTTTAAAAGTTTTTGGGTTAAGTCTTGCCTCTAAGAAAAGAGTTATAATGCATCTCGAAAATTAAAACACAATGTGGTGGTGTCAGTTCTTTTGCCCATAGGGCGTAACTTGTTGTGTGAAAACCCTTGGTCTAAGTCCTGCCTCTAAGATAAGAATCATAGAACATCTCATATATTAATACACAAGATGATAGCGACAACTTTTGTCCATGGGGCATCACTTGTTGTTTGATGGTCCTTGGGCTAAATCTTGCCTCTAAGGCAAGAGTTTTAGAACATCTCATAAATCAAAACACAATGTGATAGTATCAACTCTTGTCCATAGGGCGTAAGTTGTTGTTTGAAAGTCCTTAGGTTAAGTCTTGCCCCTAATACAATAGTTATAGCACATCTCATAAATCAAAATACAATGTGTCAGTGTTAACTCTTAGTCATGGGACGTAACTTGTTATTTGAAAGTCATTGGGTTAAGTTTTGTCTCTAAGGCAAGATTTATAGAACATCTCATAAATCAAGACATAATGTGGTAGTGTCAATTCTTTCTTTTTTGAAGGGAATCGAAGAAAAGAAAAATGTAAATAATAGAAGTTGAGGAAAAAGAAAAAATGAAAAAAAAATGAAAAATCAAAGAAAAAAGAGAAAAAAAGGAAAAAATAAAAATTGAGACATAAAAGAAGAAAAAAACTAAAAGAAGAAAAAGGTTGAGAAAAAGGAAAAAAATTGAAGCAAAAAAATAATAATAAAGGTTGAGAAAAAAATTATAAATAAGAAAAAAAATAATAATTAAAAAAAAATTGAGAGGAGAAAAGGGAAAAACGTAAAGGTTGAGAAGAATTATTTTTAAAAAAAGGAAAAATAAAAATCAAAGTAAAACTAAAAAAGAGAAAAAAATTAGAAGTTGAAAGATAAATAAG
This sequence comes from Capsicum annuum, assembly GCF_002878395.1. Classification (NCBI taxonomy): domain Eukaryota; kingdom Viridiplantae; phylum Streptophyta; class Magnoliopsida; order Solanales; family Solanaceae; genus Capsicum; species Capsicum annuum. The sequence goes on from NC_061121.1 coordinate 64,134,417, forward strand.
TAATGAGAATTGTTTAAAGTTATTTAAGGTATAAAAGGTAAATAGATAAAAGTTTCATACATAAAAAAGAAGAAAAAATAAATTTGTAGGACTTTTTCTTATGAGAGACAAAAAAATAAAACCAATTAGTATGAAGGTCATTTATGTAGTTTACCCATTCTTAAAAATGAAATCAGCAACACCTAAATTTGAATTTAATTGGCAAATTTCAATGTGAATATCAAATGTTGAATGAAATGAAAAGGAAAAGTTAACTTGTTTAAAGGCAAAATGAATTGCAAACACTTATAAGAAACAGTCCTTTGGACGTATGCTATCCAACTCAAATTGCAAATGGCAAGATTTGCTTAGATATGGACCTCAGCTTATGAGCCCATTAAGAAGTTAAGTCCTTTCTACTCAATCCCATTGAAAGACCGCTTAAGATAAAAGGGAAAAGGACATGGAATGATCATTTAAAAAAAAAATGACTCATAATTGAACGCATAAATAATATAAATATCAATCATTTTGGAAGTAATTACATGCTATTCTACTTTTTAATTACTTTAATATCTCTTCTTATTAATATACATAAAATAACCGACATATACATAACATTCTGTGTATATGTTGGGATTTTTGTAATATGTTTAGGGAGTTGAGATTTTTTGTAATATTGAAAACATAAGTTGTGTATTTGTGTAATTTTTAGTAATTGAAAAGAAGGGCATACTGTAGTCAGTCGGCTAAAGTAATCTCCTTTTTTAGCCATTTGGCCCAATTGGGTACATGCAGTCTCCATACTCAATTGATACACTTTTATACTATATTGATATATTTTTTTTAAAAAAAGAAAGGAAATTCTATGCAAGCACATGCAGTCCCTATACCCAATTGATATTCTTTTATACCACATTAATACACTTTTATACTACATTGATACACTTGCAATGTGCATATATTCAATTGATACTCTCTTATACTAGATTGATACATTTTTAGAATGCATGTATAAACTAAATAGAGTCGTATAAAATATGTATCTAAATAATAATTATAGTTAAAAATTGTATAAAATGTGTATAGAAATGCTATAATTATTATATAGAATATGTATATATATAGAAACTGTATCATCATTATATATAAATATATATCTTTAACAATTGTATTATATAAAAAGTATAAATAATAGGAATAAAAAATATAATGTATTAATTTTTTTTATATTCTAACTATAAATATTGAGAAAAAAAATTCATAAAATTATACTTAATTGTTAAAATAAAAAAAGTAACTTTTTAAAATTTAAAAAAGAATAGCGAGAGAGAGTGAGAAGAGCAGCCAACAAAGAAAAAAAAAAGAGAAAACAATGAAGTGGTATATTAAAAAGGAGCCGAAATGGCTAATTAATGGAATTACAATTCTTAGGTTACTTTTGGTGGAATTTGTTTGGCCGACTGGCCATTTTCGTCCTTTCCCCTAAGATAAATCAAGAAAAAATTACATCATATCATAACTTAATTTATTATAATTATTTAAAACTTTAACCCTTTGAAATAATAAAGTAAATTTTTAATTTTACTTAAAAGTTCGGATACATCACTAAAGAATATGATGTATTCATATAAAATTTAATGATCTATTCAGAAGAGTCTGATGTATTTATGTGAAATTAAGTGATTTGTCCTAAAGTATGTGATGTATCTGTATGAACTAAATTAAAGATTTTTAGTGAATTCAAAAAATGTTGGGATAGAGAGCTATTAGCATTAAAAATGTTGGGATTTATGTAACTTTTACATAAATCTAACTGCATTCCACCATCTATAGAGAAGCACACTTTTTACGAAAATAAATAAATAGTTGGTGGTAGGGAAAATAAAGAGAAGAATTATAAGGTGGGAATCAAACTTTCACCAAGAAGGTGAAAATTTTAATTAACTAACCCACTGAGCACTAGTACATACATGTTTTTTTTTTTTTGTTTTTCATTTAGTGTCCACATTAGAGTATGTTAATCTGGATTCACGTCATGCAGGATTCATTGAAGGAACTGCTTCTTATCAAAGATATTTTAATATCAGGGTTTGAAATCGAGACCTTTGATTAATGTAGGAGGAGCTTATCCATTGCATTACTTCCTTTGGTGGTTAGTACATACATTCTACTCTCTTCGTTTTATTTTATATTTGGTATAGGTTTCACGAAGCCCATGCTAAATTCGGGCCCAAACTCAAGATATAAAAATAGTAATTTAATTTAAAATATAATTTGTTATATACTTTTTACTTTATAATTAATATAATCTAATGATATGTCAAACATGTCTTGTTAATAAGTTTTTCTAATTATTAAGGTTTTTAATTATGTAATTAGACAATTTTTAAGGAAAAAATATTTGTGAGGAAGAAAGTACTACCAGAAAATTAGAATATATCAAAGGATCGCAAGTAATTCAATATTTTTTAAAATAACATCATTTAAGATATTTAAATAATTATAATTCGATGAAGATCATAAATTAAAAAATATTTATATTTTATGATTTTGTGAGTATCTAATTATTTACTTAAATATAGAAATAAATTTCTTTTGATATTTACTGAATTTTAATTTCATTCTTTATTTTATGTAGCAAGAGTTTTTGCATAATTTATTTTTTTTAATCTTATAAAATCATCTAATACAACAAAATATTTCAATGAATTCATGTTTATATTATATATTATAACCTTAATTTAGAGGTTCTACACAATGATTAACTTCATAATAATCCATAAGGATACTAAATTTTAAATAACCTGCATTAATAGATTACTCTATTCAATCCATTTACTTGTCGTATTTATATTCTACACATCTCTTAAAAGAATATCTTATATATCCCATTTTAATTATTGCTTTATCTTTTTTCATGTTTGCTAAGAAAAATAATATATACAAGGTATTATTTATTAAGTTACCCTATTTATTATACAGTTTTGAGAATTGTACAATATTAATAAGAACTATAAAAGTGTAGTTGAAAATCAATACAAACTTTAATTTTGTACTAGAAATTTTGGAATGATTTTTTGAGCTAAATTGATTGTTAATTAAAGATAAATAGAATTTTAACTAAAAGGTAATTTAAAAAGTGACAAGAAGGGACTAATAATAAAAGTCCAAGTGGGGATGTTCTTAATCAAATTAATGTGGGCAAAAGTAAAAATATATTAGAAAAAGACATCACAATTGTCATGTGTAATATTCTTATTTAACAAAAAAAATGAAATACCTAAAATACAATTGTGAAGACTATCAAAATTGATATCCTCTCTTATATATAGTAATAATTTGACTATTACGAGATTTAAGAAAGAACAAAAGGATTTTTAATATGATTATAAATATATCATAATATTTTTGTGACTATAAAAAATCATGTTATTAATCAAGCGGTAAATTATGAAGTATAATGTTAAAATTATTTTGAATATATTAATTTATAACTTTTTTTGTCTGAACTGAATACAAAATAAAAATATAGTATCACGTAAAATAATAAAATAAATAGAATAATACATTGGATATGTAGATAGAATAATGGTAAGAACTTCCCTTAAAACAATCTAATCATTGCCATTTATCTGCTCCGAATTCTGAATTTCAGTATTTACTCATGAAAAATACACTTGGCCGCAAATCCTAATAGATATAAAAATGAGTAAAAACATGAAAGCATTCTGAATTTGTCCGTTCAATTTAATTTAGCCTTTTAATTTTATAATCATTTAAATACCCTTTAATAACTATAAAGTAAATTATATATCTTCTCAAAAACTCAATACCACTCTCACACTAGAAGATTGTTGACATAAAAATTTTATGGACTCTAAAGAATTCAATTTTTGTTAGAGTTCTTGGAAGTTACTTTACCTTAAATCTAACTTAGAAGCTACTCTACCAAACCCTAAATTCTGCCTATATAAAGGGGCAAATATTCTCTTAAACATGCATCTCAAAAATCCCAATAAATTTATGGGATATTCATAAAGGGATCAAAATCCTCTCTTCTTGATAATCAAATAAATCAAGAAGATACACAAATCCTCCTTTCATGAAGATTAAATCTAAATGTTCCTACGTTAGAAAAATACGTCAC
>NC_061121.1:64141545-64148063 GCF_002878395.1 Capsicum annuum
GAAATTCATATCCAAATCTTCCTACATTCGAGAAATACGCTACTGATGGCCCTCGAATTTAGGAAAAAATAAGGGAGAAGAATCAAGGAGGAATAGATTTGTACCCACATCATTTATTAATAAAAATTGTTGTTTCTTCATATTTTTATTTGTGATTGAAGTTTATTTTTCATAAATTAAATTATATTGAAAATAAAGGTATATTTCACACTCTTCATATCACTACCATATCAATGTCAGATCATCGCCACGTCAAAAATAATTAAAAAAAAAACATAAATTCATTAATTTATATTATACTTTTCTTTTTTTAAAAAAAAACACCCTTCTAATCTTCTTCAACCTCCCCCTTCCCCCTCCTTTTTTCACAATCTATAGCGAACTGCCTTCCTACTCTTTCTGTTAGGGTTTTTGTCCTGATTTTGTTATCAAAATTGAGTTTTAATTTTTTAATGAAGGAAAATAAAAGTAATTCTATAATTACTTTTAATTTTCCTGAAAGGAAAATATATAATTATTCCATATTTGACTAACATCTTTCTTGGAGGAAAGATTTTAAAGCTCTATAAGTAGAAGACCCCTTTTTTTATACCATAACATAATAGCATCCATAATATAGTCGTTTAAAAGTCTTGTTTAGAGAGAGATTTTCTCCCAACAGTTTTTATATTTTTCTTATATTAGTTTTTCATATATTGATCGTTTGACCGAATCATATTAATAATATGTCTTTGTAGTATGTTTTTCTTTATTGTCTAAATTATCGTCTTCTATGATTTGCAAACTGTTAGTTTCCGCATGACGCTCTCTCAATTTTGAACTAAAAAGTGGTATCAGAGTTTACGGTTTAATGGTCCAATAGTGTGGTGAGACAAGATTAAACAGGTTCAAAGCGGTTTCAAAATCAAGCTGCAATAATTTGGATGGTAATGACGATTTTTGTCCAACTACATGTGGAGAACAAGTTTCAACTATATTTTCAATATTTCTGTTGCTGCATTTTTAAAAATAAAAATAAAAAATTATTTTTTTAACTCATTTTTAATCATGATATTTTAAACTTTATTTTTAACCATGACAAACAGCAGTTATGAAGATTATATCAAGAATGAAGTTCATGCATGCAGTGATGTGAAGAAGGCGGATCAAGTGAAGAAAATCAAGCCAAAAAGGAGAGATTTGTTAGAGGTTTTGCCCTGATTTTCTTACCAAAATTAAGTTTTAATTTTCTATTGAAGGAAAATAGAAGTAATACCATAATTACTTTTCCAGAAAAATATAAAATTCTTTCATATTTGGCTATTCTCTTTCTTAGAGGAAAGATTTTGGACCTCTATAAATATAAGATTCCTCTTTTCATACCATAACACAATAGCATCCACAATGTAATCGTTTAAGAGTCTTGTTTAGGGAAAGATTTTGGACCTCTATAAATATAAGACTCCTCTTTTCATACCATAACACAATAGCATCCACAATATAATCGTTTAAAAGTCTTGTTTAGGGAGAGATTTTCTCCCAACAATTTTTATGTTTTTTTATATTAGTTTTTCATATGTAGGTCGTTTGACCAAATTATATTAATAATATATCTTTGTAGTATGTTTTTCTTTATCATCTGAATTATTCTCTTTTATGATTTGCAAACTATTAACTTTCGCATAATGCCCTTTCAACCCTCATCTCATCTCACTTTTTCTTCTGCAACCTCCTCCCCACTCCATTCCATGAAATCCAACAATTTCTCTTTCTCAAATCTCCTTCAATTTCTCCTTTCTTTATTCCCGACAAGCCACTAAAAACTTCAATTACCTGCATGTTTATCGACATAATTGAATAAATTGATTGAATTAAGCAACCAGGTAACAGTAAACTCAACAATTTCATCATAATAATTCAAGCTAAACTCATTTTTGATGACATCAATCTTAGCAATAGAATTTTCATCAATGGTATTTATTCAATGGTGGATATTTTTTATATCGAGGAATTAAAATTTAGTGTTGAATTAGCTATGGAGATAGAGAGAATAATTTTTTTGATTGATAATTTTTAATTTGGAGGTAGCTTTGAAGCCTAATATTAGAATGGAGGTTAGATATATGATGCAGAAGAAGAAAGGGAAAAGAGAGCTTATTTTTTAATTATATAATATAAAAATAATGGGGTCACTTGTTTTTTTTAAAAATAAAAAGCACTCTAAAGTTTTTTTTTTTTGTCACGTTATAAGGAATCATATTAATTTACTTAAAAGTTGTTTAGTGAGATAAATAATACGTATATAAAGTTAAAATGTCTAAAGTAAATTGAACAACAAGTTTTATCTCTTTTCTCTATAAAAATTGATGGACAAAACTTATCTTTATCGTAAATCGTCATTGGTCATCAGAAATTTGATCATAAATCCGAACGAATTATTAGAATTTGGCCACAAATTTCTAATGGATCGCCGTAACTTCTTGTATAAAAATGTTATGAACATGTTTTCCTTCAAATTAGTCTAAATCAATTCCAAATGACTCCAAATTTAATATACAACATTCTATTATTAATCTCAATAGTTTTTTCGTGACAAGATTAAACCTTAAGCTTCAAAAAATTAATAAATGACTTCATCTTCTTCAACAAATTATTTTCAATTTTTTCCAACCAAACTAATCCAAACCATCAAGATAGATAACATGAATTCAATGGAACAATGCAACTCAGTTCCAGCCATAAATAATCAATGAATCTTTAAAGTTTTACCCACATATTGAATTAATTTTTAATTTTAATTATGAGCATAATTATAAAATGTATGTATTATGAAGGCATGTTCTTGGCTCTTACACTCTTAATAATAATTTACATGATATCTTTTCACAATCTCATTATTCCTTCAGGTATCCGACAAAATCTTTCCTCGACTCATAACTTCTCCACCCACTTGTATTATTCCTTTCTTTTAGAAGACCGTATTCTTGTATTGTACCATGACTTTGACTTATCTTAATACTTTTTATTTATAAATTTTGCTGTTAATCAAATACTCCCTCCGTTTTATTTTATGTGTCGCTATTTAATCAGGTACGGAGTTTAAGAAATAAGGAAAGACTTGGTAAAGTTTACCAAATTATCCTTTAACAAAAAATGTGCCAATACTTTTTTTTTTTTTTAATTAAGTGGTACCAATAAGAGTAAAAGGGTAATTATGCCTTTAAAAAATTGTCAAATAAGGAAAGACGACACTTATTTTGGGACGGATTAAAAAGAAAATGATGACACATAATTTGGGACGGAGGAAGTAATAATTTTTTCCATAAATAATACTCCCTTTGTTTAATAATAGATGAATTGTTGAATTTTGTCACACAGATTAAGGAAAAAGCATTAAAGACATAAATTTAACACAACTTTTCATTTTTACCCCCAAAAAAAGAAAAAATTGACCTTGTAATACATTTTCAAAAGTTAATTGGTTGTCAAATCATAAGGGTAAATTTGAAAAAAAATTCAATGATTCACTTATTTTGAAACACCAATAAATACCCCAACAATTCACTTATTTTGAAACGGAGGGAGTACTAATAGTAATGGCGGGGTCAGACTTTTGGTTAAGGGTGTTATATTTTTCCTTGGGCAAAGGACTATTTAAAAAACAAAGAAAATAAAGCAATGTTGCACCTGTCAAGGTTCAAACGCGGGTTGTTGATGCGAAAATGCACACTCTTGACCACTAGATTATACTCCCTCCGTTTCGAAACAAGTGAATTGTTGGGGTATTTATTGGTGTTTCAAAATAAGTGAATCATTGAATTTTTTTCAAATTTGCCCTTATGATTTGATAATCAATTAACTTTTAAAAAGGTATTACAAAATCAAATTTTTTTTTTGGGTAAAAATGGAAAGTTATCTTAAATTTATGTCTTTAATATTTTTTTCTTAATATGTGTGTCAAAATTCAATAATTTATTTATTATAAAATAGAGGAAATATTTTTCTAACTTGTCAAAGGTATGCAACCACATGTATATAATCATAAATATCTATATTTAACCTATATATTAATTTTTTTTTTTTTTTTTTTTAAAAGAAGGATGGTAATCTGATTACCCTTCATTGGCTGTGGTCCACTGACTAATAGTTTCGAAATTATACATGAGAAATAATGCAAAATAATAATATTATTGGAAGAAAAAGAGAATAAAGGAGTTTGTTGGATCAAGTTGGGCCAGTTGGTGTTAGCGACGCGTTTGTATCAACTAAATTGCCAATCAACAGCTGTTAACTGAAAACCAGACAAAAGCAGAAGCAGCAGCAGAATAAGAATGTGAATGGATTACTCAAATCTACGATTTGATGTCCATTTGTACACTTCCACTTGATTTCTCCTCCATTATCCCCACCAATAATTCGGTAGTGCCTCCATCTCATTTTATGTATCGCTTTTTGATCAAGAATGAAATTTAAGAAATAAGTAATGATTTTGTAAAGTTTATAAATTTATCTTTTTTAAAGTTGCTTTAGTATTTATTTTTTAGATATATTTTCTTATTAAGTGAGATCTATAAAGAATAAAATGAAAATGATATCATTAAATAATTATTAAATTAAAAAAAATGACAATCTTTTTGAGACGGACCAAAAAGAAAACGCCGACACATAAAATGGGACGGAGGGAGTACATGTTATGAGTATCCGCGTGATTTGGTAGATTGTATAAAAATAATACTTTCTCTGTTTCATTTTATGTGTCATCGTTTACTTTTTAGTCCGTTTTAAAAAAAAATCATCTTTCCTTATTTGGTAACTATTTAACGATAACATTTCCATTTTATCCTTACTGAATCCCATTTAATAAGAAAAGACAATTAGAAAGTAAATTTTAAGAAGGACAATTTTATAAACTTTACAAAATCATCACTTATTTTTTAAATTTCGTGCTCGGTCAAAAGACAATGCATAAAATGGAACGAAGGAAATATTTTTTTGCCTCTTGATTTATTTTAGTTTTTCGATTCATTTTAAAAGGAATGTTTGTTTTTTCAACTCTTTAATTATAACTTTTCACGTAACGTACAAATAACTTAACATTAATCCAATGCATTCTTTTAGCGTTCTTAGCTTGTAGCATGGGCGCCAACAATTTTATACATATATATATATATGTATGTATGTATATCTAGAATTTAGAATATATTAAAAATGTGAAGATTCTTAAAAAAGTGATTTGAACTTTTTATCATTCATTAAAATATTTTATAATAGACAAAATTATCTTTTCACCCATTTTACTCAAAAATAAATTATTATGACTTTTTTTAAATTGGTGTTCTGTTTGGTTTAGGTGACTTTTCCCAAATAGAAATTGTTATATCTTTTCTATTATATAGAAGATGTGGTTTCGATCACCTCTTGCAATTACCAAAAAACCAACTATTTTTACTTAATTACATACCATGCGTCAATATATAATAATTTAATTATTTTATCATAATGATTTAAATATTTAATATATTCTATTAATTTATATTAATTAACTATAACTACATATTGAAAGTAATTTTATTTATTTAATTGTCTATCATGTTCAAAACTAATTTGTTACCACAAATCACAATAATTAATAACTTAAAATATTTAAAAGATGTGTAGAAATTTTATTGACTCTTACAAAAAAAACCTCTACTCCTACTTAATTACATACCATGCCCCAATATATAATAATTCCATTGTTTCATTATAATGATTTAAATGTTTAATATATTCTATTAATTTATATTAATTAACTATAACTACATATTGAAAGTAATTTTATTTATTTATTTATTTAATTAGCTATCATGTTCAAAACTAATTTGTTACCACAAATCACAATAATTAATAACTTAAAATATTTAAAAGACATAAAATTTTTATTGATTCTCATTATTTTAGCAATGCCGCATAAATTGAGATAAAAGAAAAAGTACGACAAATCATAATAATTAACAACTTAAAATATTTAAAAGATATATAAAAATTTTAGTTGACTCTCAAAATTGTATAGAAGTCACATAAATTGGGATACAAGGAGTAAATATATTATTTGATAATTACGTAAAAATTATTATAAATCACAATAATTAACAAGCTAAAATACTTTTTAAAAAATAGATAAAAGTTCTATTCAACTCTCAAAATTTTATCGGTGCAGCATAAATCATGACAAAATAAAAAAATTATCTTAATTAATTGTAACTAAATATTTAAAGTAAATCAATTTTATTATTTTAATTGACTTTTATATAAAAAATAATCTTTTTATTTATTTATTTATTTTTGTAAATTTAAATTTTGAAATTATTTTTTTATTATATAGAAATACTAATATTTAAACTTAACTTTAAATTTTTAAAGTAAAAAATTAATAAATTTAATTTAATAAAATAAATTTCTAATGAAAATTTTCTTAGAATTTGTGTTGGGTCAATATGTATCAAGTTAAAAAGAAATAGAGAAAAATATATAGTAAAATTTTATTATTGTGAAAGATA
>NC_061121.1:64151063-64165066 GCF_002878395.1 Capsicum annuum
GCCCAACTATTTGTTGCCAGAGGTTGAAGGGAGAAATTTTGCAGAACTGTTGGTTGGGAGAGAGTTGAGAGAAACTGTCGAGAAAGAGAGTGATTGATTTGGATTAAAGAGGGGTGTGGGTTGGGTTGGTTTGCATTTTTAAAAAGATTAGAAAGTTTTAAAAATATTAATCAAGTCCACAATTAACTTAATCAAGTTTTCTAATGATGTTTGACCCTTTAAGTTGGTCAATGTCACCAATCCTTCATTTAAGACTTAAAAGACACCTTTCCTTTAATTTTCTCTAGAGACATGGAGTAGCTCATTACTAAAGTAATGATCTATTTACTCAGTGGTAATAAAGAAAAAGAACCAAAAACAAATGAGAGGAAAGGGGTGGGAGGTGGGAGGGTTAAATAGTTTATGCGGACACCGCTCTCTAATCACAAATAATGAATCAAATAATATTTACTGAAATTTGTACTCTAATCTCTATAATCTTTACCTACTTTATTGTGGATACGAAGTTAAATGAATCAATGGCGGAGTCAAAAATTTTTATTAAAAAGTTTTAAAAATATAAAAAAGTAAATACACAAAAAAGTTTAAGAAACTTCATCATCTACTATATATATATATATATATATATATATATAATAAGTAAAATTTATGTGTACAACATAGGAGTAATATTGTGTGTAATCTAGGAGATTCAGATGAATCCCTTGCTCCTCATTTAGCTCCGATCCTGAAGTGGATATACTTCCTTCATTAATTTTTACTTGTCAATTTTTTAATTATATTTTTATTTTTATTAGGCATTTTTGATATATCAAGAAAAAAAAACTTTTTTTTCTTCTTATTTTATCCTTAGCATTAGTTGTTTTTTCTTCAAATTGATTTCAACACATAATGTAAACATCATTTAATAGGGATACTATAGTAAAATAGTCATGTTATTAATTATTTTTCTCAATGGGTGTGCCAATTTAAAATATAATAAGTAAAAGTGAACGTAGAGAGTAGAATATAGGCACATTAAATAAATAAAATCTTATGTTAGTTATCCTATATATCAATCAATAATGTATAAGTGTAAATGAAGCTGCTAAAGCAGACAGTTTGTGGACGACATGTCTGCTTCAACTGCTTTGATCGTCGTGATTTTATCATATCATTCCTAATTAATTATTATAAGTCATTTACGTATTAGAAAATTAATAAATTTAATCAACTAATAGATAAGTGTGAATGAAGCTGCTTAAGCAGGCAGCTTGTGGACGACATGTCTGCTTCAACTGTCTCAATCGTGATTTTACCATATCATTTCTAATTAATTATTATAAGTCATTTAAGTATTAAAAAATTAATAAATTTAATCAAAAAAAGTAAAATAGACGTTTATCGCATACCTGCTTCAGCTGCTTCAATCTTGATTTTATTATGTTACCCCTAATTAACTATTATAGACCCTCTAAGCATTAGAAATTGATAATATTTCATTAAAAAAAAAACACAAAATGATAAGTTAACTTTTAGTGTTTTAAATTAATTTGGCGACTTATATGGAGTCCACTTAATTATTTTTACAAGTATATTTTATAATAATTTTACTATATCACTTTTAATTCGTAGTTATTATAAGTCGGATGAAGCTGTTGAAACAGATAGATAGTGGACGACAAGTCTGCTTCAGATGCTTCAATAGTGACTCTACTTCAGATGCTTCAACAATGATTTTACTATAGCATTCCTAATTAATTTTTATAAGTCATTTATGTATTAGAAAATTAATATATTTAATAAAAATAGTAAAATAAGCATTTATGACATGCATGTTTCAGCTGCTTCAATTGTGATTTTATTATATCACTCCTAATTAATTATTATGGATCATCTAAGCATTGAAAATTGATATATTTCATAAAAAAGGGTAAAATAAACACAAAATAATAAGTTAACTCTTGATGTTTTAGATTAACTTGACAAGTTATATGGGGTTCACTTAAATTTTTCACAAGTACTTTTTTATATTAATTTTACTATGTCGTTTCTAATTAGTTATTATAAGTCATTTAATAGTCATTTAAGTATTAAATAATAAACAATATTTAATAACAGGGATAAAATAAATAGAAAATGATAAATGAAAAATGATTGACTGAATTACTCTTCAATTGTGTATATGTGTTAAAAAGGGAGTATGAGAGTGATAGAATTATTTAGATCCAAATGATTAGATTCAAATAAAAAATTAAATACATAGTTACGAATTTAGATATGAATGATCAAACTTTCAATTTTTATTACGTACAAATAAATGAAGCATAAAGTACGTAAAGAAAATTAAATTTTATTTTTTTACTGCTTTTTCATTTCGGCGGTCGACATGCTTTTCGACCACTTTTGCTTCGTGATTTTACTATATTGCCCCTAATTAATTATTATATGTCATTTACGTATTAGAAAATTAATAATATTTAATAAAGACAGTAAAATAGACACTTCCGACAAATCTGCTTCAACTGCTTCAATCGTAATTTTAGTATATCACCTCAAATTAATTATTATAAGTCATCTAAGTATTAAAAAATTAATAATCTTTAATTAAAAAGGTGAAATGGACATAAAATAATAAACTAACTCTTGATATTTTAAATTAACTTGACATATTATATGAGATCCACATAAATTATTTTCACAAGTATTTTTTATATCGATTTTTCTATATCACTTCTAATTAATTATTAAGAGTCATTTAAGACATGTCTGCTTCGCTACTTCAATCGTGATATTTGCTTGACTCTTGAAATTATATCAATGCTACTTAAATTAGAATAGAATAAAAAGTATCATATATCAGAATAATTAAAAACTTAAATTATTTAAAACTATTTATTTTCTTACTCCACTTCATGCATAAATATATTTCCTGAATACTTAATGAAAGATCTAAACTTTAGGAAGTAAAATTGCAGGATGAATATAAGCTGCTATTAAATTTCTAAATACATTGATACTATACATAGATATATCAATACTTAATTATAAAAATTAATTTCACGCTTTCGTAATAATTTTAAAAATTTATCTTAGCATGCCTATCGCCACTAGTCCTATATAATAAGGGGCAAAGAAAAGATGATGCAAGCTGCTCATGGTCGACATGCTTGCTTCAACCATGATTTTATTATATTACTCCTAATTAATTATTATAAGTCATTTAAGTATTAAAAAAATAATAATATTTAATAAAAAAATTTAAAATAGACATGTATGATATGACTGCTTTGGCTGTTTCAATCGTGATTTTACTATAGCACTCATAATGAATTATTATAAGTCATTTAAGTATTAAAAAAATAATAATATTTAATAAAAAAAGATAAAATAGACATAAAATAATAAATTATTTTTTAATATTTTTATAAGTTATTTAAGTATTAAAAAATTAATAATATATAATACAAAAATAAAATAGACATAAAATGATAAATTATTTTTTGATGTTTTAAATTAACTTGACGTCTTATATGTGATCACTTAAAAAATATAAATTATTTTTTAATGTTTTAAATTAACTTAGACGTTTTATATAAGACCACTTAAAAAAAATTTCACAAGTATTTATTATAATAATTTTACTATGTCACTTCTAATTAGCAGAATAGAAGAAAAAATATTATAAACCACATTACTTAAAAAATTAACTATCAATGTCACAAAAGTTTAAACAACTTAATATATTATTATATAAATTTCATCAATCTAAATATAATAATATATGCCTAACTTAAAATTTTAAAATCATACATAATATAGAATTTTTATGGATCAATATTGAATCGTGAGGAGCACGGTTAAGCCGACTAGTATGAAATATGAAACGAGAATATTGAACCGAATTAATGATCCCATAAGTCAACTGGTCCAATCTCAATTCCACAAAAACACCTAAAACAAAGTACTACATGAATATGTCAATAAATGTATATTATTAATGTTTTCACCCAACAATCAATAAAAGCCCAACTTTTCTTGTAGCTTGGCTCCCACTTGAACTGATTTTGGACCGTGAACTACCAATAACGATATCGTGAAATTATAAATATTCTTTTATTTTAAATTAGATATTTGATTTGATTCATAAACATGAAACCGCCTTTATTATAGAGTATTTTACTTTTGATATAGATTTTTTTAGTGTGATCACGAGAGTTATTTCCAAAGACATGTCTTTCTCTATTGCACATGAGTTTTCTAATCACTGTCCAGTGTCCATGTACAATCAACAACTACTAATATTTAATTAAATCTTTAGAAGATACATCCAGCTTGCTACAACTAAGCACAAATATTTTCATGTTTTTTTCTTCTCTATTTTTTCACTCCATAAATAGCCCATTTAGCCCCCACACATATTACAAATTAAACAATAAAAGAAAAAAAATGAAATTTTCTCTTCATGATAAAACACTTGTATTATCAGAGTTGTTGATTTTTTACATGATAGTTGTTGTTTCATGTCGAGGTCCAGTGTATAAACCTCCAGAAACTGAGAAATTAACCGATTATTTTAGTAGATTATCGGTTAATCAGAGTTATAATGTGTTTTATGGAGGTTCTAACATTCATATGACAAATAATGGGTCCAGTGCTGAACTTATCTTAGATAAATCTTCAGGTACGCTATAACATTATATCAACAAAAATACTAATGTTTACGGCTAAGTTCATACTTTGATCATGATATATATTAATAACTGTTTTTCCATATTGGTTGGTACCTCCAAAGGTTCTGGACTGATCTCTAAGGACAAATATTACTATGGTTTCTTCAATGCTGCACTTAAATTACCTGCTCATTTTACATCAGGAGTTGTTGTTGCATTTTATGTAAGTTTCATTCATGCCCCCATAACTTCATCTTTTATATAATTGTGTAGTCTTGTTCAACTTTGATAAATTTCGCTTAATTTTATGGAATATATTTGTTATTTTTCATCAGCACATTACCGAATAACTCTGTAGGCTTGGACGGATAGGAAAAAGAAACAACAAATATCTTAATATCTTTGCCTCTAATGTGATTGATTTGAAAATGAGATTTCATAGTTCTCACTTCATACCACGCATGCTCCATAACTAGTACAATTTCGATATTAAACTCTGCAAGTTATGTATAGTTTAATATCAGAAATCAAATATTGTATGTATTACTAATTAATCTCCACATAACTGGAAATATGATTGAATTATTGGTTTCTTTTTCACTGAATATTAGGACTAATGTAAGATTAATTACTTTTCTTTTTGGTCCCATTTTCAGTTGTCAAATTCAGATATGTTCCCACACAACCATGATGAAATAGACTTTGAATTACTTGGGCATGAAAAGAGAAGGGATTGGGTTCTGCAGACAAATCTTTATGGAAATGGAAGTGTTCACACCGGCAGAGAAGAAAAATTCTACCTCTGGTTTGACCCAACACTGGATTTCCACGACTATACCATCCTTTGGAACAATCATCACATAGTGTAAGCTACTTGATTTCTACTATTCTCTCAGTTTCAGTTAGTTTGTTTGTCTGATTTTAATTTAACACGCAATTTAAATAAAAAACACTTTTGAATCTTGTGGTTTTAACTTAGTATATCAAAACGTTTTTTAATCTGAGAAAAATGAGCCCTTAGACCTTCTCAAGTTTTTAATTAAAAAAAGGGATAAGTGGATCCCATAATATTATTAAGTTAAAAGAAGTAAAGTTGCTTATTTTAAATTAAAACAGTTGTTCGACAACTACATTAGTTGTCTCAACAACTATCAAAGTTGTCCAACAACTTTGCACTGTTGTCGAACAACTTTGAAAAGTTGTCGAACAATTTGATAGTTATTGAGATAACTTTTATAATTGTTGAGATAACTTTTTTAGTTGTTGAGGCGAAAATGTTTAAAAAAAAACTGAATTTTTTTTGTCTCTTTTACCCAATTTTTAAGACTTGGAGGACTCTCACTTAATTGAGTAACTAGTTTGTCCCTTTTAATAGCATATCCTTTTTATCTTGTGACCTTAAATATGTATGTTAGGCGAAAAGTTAAAATTAAAGAGTCGCTAAAAAAGACCAACAATCTTTTTTAAACAAACTACAAAAGAAAAAAAAAATAATAAATTGAAATAGAGGGTAATTATTTTCTTACTTTAGCTAGCCTCAAGTGGTCACTGCTGAATAGCAAATCTCAAATTCTAGGTTAGGTGAAATTTTTAAGTTAATCTCTTTTGAGGTACAATAAGAAGAATTGTCACCTAACGATACATATATATAATATATATTGCGAGGATTTATTCGAGACAACGAGAGTGGTAACTTTCTTTCAAAAAGAATTAAAAGGATTTAAGTTAGAAATAATCATAGTGCAAAGAATAATGTGTAATTGTAGGTCAACTTAAGTTTGATGGTGAGAAAGAAAAGTTATACAACTATCAACGCACAAAACGTGAACTCAATTTAAAACCAAGGAACTTTACTTTTATGTTTTATCTACTTGGATTCAAGTTCACAGATTTACTGTAAATTACTCTACTTTAAAATCAAGGAATGTTCTGGACCAAATAGGAATATGATTGTTTGGGAACTATGTGCTTATTAACATTACTTTTATCAACTTGGATTTAATGGCCAATATTTTATTGTAAATTTATGCAGATTTCTTGTGGACAATGTGCCAATAAGAGAGGTGGTTCACAACACAGCAATTTCTTCAGTTTATCCATCAAAGCCAATGTCAATTATAGTGACAATATGGGATGGATCAGAATGGGCAACACATGGAGGAAAATACCCTGTAAACTACAATTATGCACCCTTTGTAACAACAATGAAAGGAATACAATTAGAAGGTTGTATAAAGCATCAAAATAATTATGCTTCTTCAATAGTAATTCCTACATGTTCTAGAAGAAGTACTTCAAGTTTGGACCCTGTTGATGGTGAAGGATTTATGAAATTATCACAACAACAAATGACAGGGCTGGATTGGGCTAGGAGAAAACATATGTTCTACTCATATTGTCAAGATACTAAGAGATACAAAGTTCTACCACCAGAGTGCACTGCTAACTAAAATATTTGGTCTAAAACAAGACAGCTTGGTGCACAAAACATCCTGTATTAGCAAAGAACCATTTGACCAAATTCTTTCTATGATGTAAAAATCTATTGATCTGAGTTCCTAACATGTTCAACAATGTTAATTAGTGGTATTCAAACTTTATCTATATTTTATACTTTTTCTTTTCTTTATATTTTTTGAGTTCACTAATTGGATATGTGAACAGAGTAATAATGCTACTTTGACTTAGTATTGATAACGCGGGTATTTGTCTTTGTTTATAATTGTAATGTTTGAATTAGCTTTTCCTCATTAAGATTTAAGTGAAACGACTTTGACTTAAAGTCTACAGACGGTAAAGTGGGCATTGACAATAATTTAAACTTGATTTTACAAAATGTTGGCGTGCTTTATTTTATTTTTTTAAAAAAAGGCTTAAAGATTTCACATTAACAATATTTATTTATTTTTTTTAAAAAAAAGCTTAAATATTCCACGTTAACAATATCTACTGAAAATATGGCCTAACTTTGAAAGCGAATTGAAGATAGTTGAGTGATTTTATAGGTGAAGTGAGAATATTTGATTGACTTCACTGATGAAATGACAACAGTTGAATAATTTTTCTGCTACAAAGTAAAGTTGAGCGACTATATGTGAGATAATTGTCATTATTAAGTGATTTATTAAGATAAAAATTATTAATTGAGTGACATATAAAAAAATTTTACTAAGGAAATTAGGTAACCTTCACTTCAACTACTGTTTGAGAGAGGCCAAAGTCCGAGCATCTTCATGAAGGTTAACACTTTATCCGGAAAGGTGAGAGCATGAAAAATGACATGAACCAACTTATTGTGTTTCTTTTGAATAATCGTGGTATCTAAGTTTACTTAGTCGCGATTCAATTAAACCCTAAATTTTATATAAGAATAATGTTGAATAAGTTATATGAATAATGCTTACATTATTAAAGCTTGTATTACTAATGTAGATACTATTTCTTACAAAACATTTGTGGTTTGATGTATTAAAAATAATACATATTTACCTACTATTTATAAAATGATGTTTGTTTATCGAAATATCCCTTTTTGTACACTCTTTTCAAGCGTAGAAGAAGTAGAAGAAGCAACCGTTGTAGAAAAGAAAAACTCAATTTTCATTTCTTGATCTCTAAACCCAAAAAGTCCGGTAAAAAAATTGACGGAATTTTGATCGAAATAAAAAATTAATATCATATTCATACAAGTGTTATATCCCATTTTAACACGGGTCAAACTGAGGTACAACATATTGAAAACCTCTGATTAAATTTAAGGAAATCACCACCTAATTAGTTCTACGGTGAATTAGGACACATATTATAAACTATGCGATCTAAAGAAATTAAGGACTTCATTTTAAGATCTACGGAACTTAAAATTCTAGGTAAGGATTCTAATTATCCTAAAGGAAAGGAATTAGGCACCCTAAAGAATGCGCTAACTACGATTAACCGGCCAAACATAAGTTAGATAAAGGAAATCAAAGCTATGTTAAGAAGAATATAAATAAGGTATTAAAAAATATATATATAATATAAAACATGGTAGTTATTTATAAGAAAAAGATTTTTTTTTTTTTTAAATGATAGAACATTTTCGCCATAAATCCACTTTTGCAAAATTACCGAAGATAATTCTCTTGTAAGACTTCCTAAAAATGACGCAACCTTATTTTGTTAAAAAGGAAGCTACTTTAGATCATTTATTTTAAAGATATGAAAAAAACATTTAATTAATAATTAAAAAATTAGTTATGTTAAGAACTCCATATTTTTTAATTCTAAAAATGACTCTTTTGCTTTTAAAATTTAAATTTCATAAAAATAAGTTAATTATCCTACATTGAGTGAAGAGATAAAATATATAATTGTCTAAATGTAATTAAGTGAAGAGATAAAATATATAATTGTCTAAATGTATAATGGCTTGAAAATCTATTACGATATAACTAAAATAAATAAATAAGATATTTTATTTACTAGAAATCAAAAGGGGGAGCGCAAAGTGCCAACTTTTATTTGAAATTAATTAAAAAAAGAAATTTGATATGCCATATCCAAAATAGTTAAAGCCGATTTTCGAGTTTAGCAATAATAAGCCCATCTACCGCGAAATCTATATTTTATTAATCCGATATTACTAATTAATTAAAACTAATTTGATTCTAAAGGAAAATGGTCTTCTAATAATTAGGTCATCAAACTCTAAGAGATATATTTTTTCCTATCAAATTTTAACCTTTGACGATATAGATTAAATGTCGAAGTCTAGTGATTATGCTAATTTTAACATCTAAGAGGCAAAAAAGAACGAAAAAATTTACTATTCATTTAGAAGAACTAAACAAGTTTAAACAAACATAAATTCTAAATGAAAATGTGCGATGTTTCTAAAGAGATAGTGGCATATGTAATAATACAAAGAAAACAAAATGCTTAGGAGGGAAAAGAGACGTGTAATAATACAAAGAAAACAAAATGCTTAGGAGGGAAAAGAGGCACTAGACTGCTAGACGAAAACATGTAATGCATCCACTATCGATTCTCCGATTTGAAGAGATGTAATGCATCCACTATCGATTCTCCGATTTGAAGAGAGATGGAGTCGGTCCACGAGACTCCAACGCGCTCTCGAGTTCACATGAGATAGAAAAGATGGGGATTAGACACATATTCGACTTTATAAGAGATACAAAGTGAATTACGAACTCTTGTTGAAGTTAAAAAAAAAAAATCATTTCAGTACATGGCAAAAGGGACTTGACTTTTAAAACTAATCAATAAAGCCGCCAATAATGGGATCCAGAACTCAGATAGACTAATAAGACGTAAATAATGGCAAGAAATTTACAAATACAAGTTAGTAAGGGGGCATATTTCTAATTCTAATGCTCATTCCTTACTTTTAGTAACAACTAGATGACAACTCAAATTGTATTAGCCTCATGTCATAGGAAATAAGACAAGAACAGAGGAGCAAAAGTTTCACAGGAAACAAAATAATATAGAGATTAAGAACTGAGTTAATGATGCAATAAAAAAAGATACGGAAACATATGGCACACTTCAATCAAAAATATGAGAGATTTGGTTAAATTTTCCCTAACACAAGATTTTTCTTTTTTTACCATTTATGTATGCGCGACTTACGAAAATCAACTACCATAACGAAGGATCAACTCGCATGAAAAGAAAAGAAAACCAATAACGATACAAATGCTCAAGTTCAAACACACCTACTCTGTTAGAAGAAGGGGCAACCAAAGAATTAAAATTTTGTTTCTTTTAGAAGCGAATTCACTAATTATTATTATTACAAAACAATAGCTGCACGTAGTAACATACGAGTAATGAATAAGGGAAGGCGGGATGGTTCATGCATAATCTTAGGACTAGAATAACCCAGATATTCACAAAATCATACTGGACGAAGGAGAAAGAGGTGCAAACACGTCATTTCGAGTTAGAACTACTTTACCAGGAGCATGAAATTAAAGCGCTTTTTTGTTATATGGAAAAGGGTGATAAATACTACTATTGAGAGAAGAAACGGAAACGTCCGCCGAATTTTCTTTAGATCTTAGGACATTTGAATGGTTATCATGCTCAAGATATATGTTTTAAAAGCCAAGGCAGTAGATGATTCAAAATAATTTTATTTTATCAAGAACGACACTGACTTTTGAAATAGACATGCCAATACAACTACAACCGTTTGAACACAAGAATACCTCACATATGACTCGGCATTATGCAACCTTTCTTCGTATCACAGAAAAGTAGCCAAATTGCTTCAGACGACATTAATAAATGCAAGCAGAGAACAAACGAGCATGGATGGCAAAACATAGACTGTCATAATCAACTGGTAAAGTAACTCTTTAAATCTACAATCATTCGAGGCAAGAATCTGAGTCCAAAAAGTAAAGAAATGCCAAGATAGAAACAAAATCATGTTTTTATTATTTAAATGATAACCAAAAAAATAAAGAAGAAGACTCGACCCATGTAGATTTGCGAACATAACAAAAACCTCAACTCAATCATATCAAGTATGCAAAGAGAGACCAAAATAACTAATTTAGGCCGGCTAATGGTAAAATAGCTTTTATGATCTTGAACTACATGCATCTAGATAGTCAAATCGAACTCCATTTTCCTTTTGTGTCAAACTTGGGATTCTAGACCAACTCCACCAAACAAAGCAAAGAGAGACGAATCCCATCGAAGAACTTAGCTTTGTTTCACGTGATGTAGTAATCTAAACGAAATAACATGGAGAGTTCTTAACAAATCATCTTATGTATTTATGTAAAAAAAATGCTAGTACAAATTATAAGGTCGATTAAACCTTACAGACACATATCAGAATAATAAATGGTCCAACCAAGAGGAAACCATAACTGGAAACCCGTGGGAAAACAAAAAAAAACTAAAAATGAACCTGCAATGTACAGAACATAAACTAAAATGAACTAAGGCTAGTTGTGTCTCATGCAGCAAAATCAACCAATTAACATCTCAACTAGGACTCGATAAACGATTTTATTCCAAATTTTCATTCATAACCAGCCAACAAAACAACCGACTCCAATTCATCTCTTATTTATGTTCATAATTAGCCAAACGAGAAAGACAAACTCAGACCCAATTTGCAGTTAACAAACGACAAACCATCACAATTAAAATTGAAACCAACAGATTACACATTAACCCTTAATTTTACGCTTGTACTTTCGTACCCATAATAACTTCAGCAAAAAATCAAAATTTATATTCTATCCACAGAGGCGACAAAGGGCAACATATCAACAAAATTTAACATTTTAAAATTACACCAGATATTTCACAAACTGCAATAATCTAAAGGAAACGAAGACGGAGATGAGTAAAGAGAGGCGGATTCGCACCTTTTTGGGTTCAGCGAACAAGGACGACAAGTCGAAGAGCGATTCCGCCACTATCTTTGATTACGAACTCGGCCGATGAAAGAGAGTCAACGAGAGTGGTTGAAGTAAATCAAAACAAAGGAAAATAGAGCGAAGAAAGTAGAGAAAACAGTGAGTAAAGAGTGTGATCATAACCCTCCAATTCCCTAATTTCTCTCCCCTTTTTATAGGCGAAATTGGGTTGCTAACAGCTTCTTTTAGAAGCTTTGAAAAGTTTCAAAAATTGAATTTGAACAGTGACGGTTTGAAGGTAGTGAGGTTTGGATCCGTAGATTTAAGCCCGATAGCCGTCGAATCAAGAAAAAAAAATACCTTATAACTGATGGATATTCAATTTTCCCCTACTTTCAGAGACCACAGCCACAGGGTCTTGAAATTTGTTTTGCTTCAGTTGAAAATTGAAATTTGCTGTTCGCTGTGTTGTTGAAATTGTGGTCGTTGTTTGCAGCTGTTACGCTGTTCCTACGCGTATGCTGACTGTTTTGTTGTTTAAAGAGGTGAAAGGGATGGGCCGGGTCGGTTTAAAGGGTAGGGGCATTGGGCTGGTGTTGGTTTGGGCCGCAGATATACTTCGTAAATTGCAACTAATAACAACTTTTAAAAGAAAAAGAATTAATAACAAATTTATAACAAAAAAATATTAAGAAAAAACGTTGTTTTTATAATTTTGTTAAAAAAATCTTTCATTTTAATAGGAGTTAGTTATTCTGTGGGTTAAAATTATGGAAACATGTTTAATCTTATTTTCTTCAATTATATTTATTTTCAAATTTTCTTAAAAAATATATTTTCCTTCTCTATCCATATTTCTTTCTTACCCACTCTTTCTATAATTACAGATTATAATACAATATCCTTAATTTCTAATTTATAAATTTTGAATTTGCAATAATATTGATGATAGAATTACAGTATGAAAATTGATGCTAATAAATATTATATGTTAATAATTATTTGTAATGTGTGAAATTGTATACAATCTAGTATTGATGTATTATTTAAATAATTAAGTTGAAATCAGTTTCTATATAATGAAGCCATATTTTAAATGATTTTCAATTTTTTGATTCTACCTACAAGTGATGTATTCTTATAACTATTTTTTGTGTATGAAAATGGTACATAATATGATATTCACGAATTAGTTTAATAAATTCCATTGAAGTCAATTTATATACTCATTTCATTCTTAAGTAATGTTCTTTTTAGTTCTTATGAAATTGATATTAAAATTGATATTAATAAAGTTTTATATATGTCACAATTGTATGAAATGAGCTTTCTGAATATGATATTTGCAGAATCAATCAATACTATATTTTTTTTTAAAATATGCAAAAGTTGAGATAATAAAGAGAAGAAGGCATGTATCAATGAAGTGTAAATATTCGAAAGCAAAAATAATAGAGAGAGAGGCTTGTATTGATGGAGTGTAAATTTTAAAGATCAATTTTAACAAAGCAGAATTGAAAGACGTGTAGATATTGGGAAAGTAAAAAACAGAAAAATTTACTTTTTCTGAAAAAATAAAAAACGTGGATCTAGAATGTAAATCCAACATGGTAATTTAGACTAATGGAAAGAGATAAATACAAAAAATTAGGATAAACATAAAATTATATCTAAAAGTATTTTTTTTAAATAAAAGTAAATAAATAATAATATTTACTTAAATCTTCTGTAACTTGCAATTAAAAACATAATTCAATAATTACATAAAAATAGTGTTACAAGTTACAATAAATAATCTAATAAGTATATGTAGGATAATTTTCACTTAAGGGAAAGGGAGAAGAAAAGGAAATAGGCCGAATATGGGATGGTATTGGGCTGCAATATTAAATTTTAAAGGCTAAAATTAATTAAAGTGATCTAATTTTTCAAATCGATTTTACTTGACTAATTCACGATGTTCTAA
>NC_061121.1:64165166-64239409 GCF_002878395.1 Capsicum annuum
AATAATATAGTAAGTATTATGTTAATACACTATCATATATTTATTTAATCATTTTAGAAATACAACAACAACAAACCCAGTGTATTCCCACCTAGTGGGGTCTGGGGGGTAAGATGTACGCAGTCCATACCTCTAGCTCTGATGAAGTAGAAAGGCTGTTTCCGAAAGACCCCCGGCTCAAGGCACGAGATACCACACAAACACATAGTAAAGCACAATCATTTTAGAAATGATTATTTAAAATATATTTTGCTATTTATTTTTGATTAAATTTGTAAGATGAGATGTTAATAAGAAAAAACATAATTTTCAAATTGTTAACGCCAAAAAATATGTTTTGAAATAAATAAATAGAATATATATATATATATATATTCAGAAATTCTAAGCATCGAGAAATTAATCTTATGAAAAAGAAGAGTTAAAAGTGGATGTCAACAAGAAGTACATTAGTAAATCAATAGAATGTGTTGTGACGAAGAACTGTTGGTATATCGCATGAAAAACTGTTGGTACATCGCATGAAGAACGAGCTTTCGGATCAATCCATAAAGAAAATCAATGATGGTCGTTCTTTCATAATCGATTTCACCACTTGTTAAATTAAAAAACATAATAGAAACAATCTTAAACAAGAGAAGAATAGGAGAAAATCACCCTCTTTTCCATGGAACATACAAAGAGAGAGAGAGGCAAAATTTTTACAACATAATATGGTGGGAAAAAGGAATTGGGAAATGTAATTATGGTGGAAAAAGAAATCAGAAAATATTTTGAGGGGTACATTTGTTATTTAATAAGTTAAATCATGTATTAGAATGATTTGTATTACTAATCTATATCAATATTTATATCTATAATCTATAATCTATATCTATAATATATTAAAAGTGTGAAGATCTTTAAAAAAATGATTCGTACTTTTTTCCTTCATTAAAAGTTTCTCTTTAAAAAAAAATCATCTTTTCACTATTTTATTAATATTTAAATATTTTAAATTAACTAAACTTTATATAATAAATCCTTCCTTATTTGAACTACATGACATAAATAAATTTATTAAAAAAAAAGACTAACACAAAAAAGTAGAAACTTTTCCTGTAAAACTCATGATTTTTCGTGTAATACTTATGTTAGATTTGAGTATCTTTAAATAATAAGTATTATATTATATTATTATTGTTAGGAAATTTTTGTGAATTACGCGAGTTATATAGTAAGAAACAAAACACTAACATAAATAATTTGATATCATAACTAATTTTTAAATAGTTTATTTAGTAATAAAAAATAACATTATCATAAATAAATTTGATACCATAATTAGTATTTTTACTTTTCGCATAAGTAAAATAAAAACTTCTATATTTAGGTAATCATTTTTTGGAGGATAAAATTTTGGACTTCTTTTAATTATGGACTCTTTCTTTCTACAATAAAATAATAACATTCACAATGTAAAAATTGGTGGCAACATATTTTTATAACTATTTTTTTGATGAACTTTGAAGGTGTTGTCTATAATCACCAAAGGTTAGGTTTAACCGTATTGTTATAATATGTCAATCATTATATTATTTTATTGTAGTTTCTGTTCTGTTCAAGTCTATATTCTAGATGAATGTTGGGTCGGACTTTGTGAAATTTTTTGTGTCACGATTAGGTTTAATTGTATTGTTCAATTATCTCAATTATTGTAGTTTATGTTCTATTACTATATTTGTTGTTTTTTTTGCTTAATACACGTGGTAGATGAACGTTCAGTCGGGCTTCGAGAAAATTGATGTTCTGATATCTCGATTATCATATTATTTTGTTGTAGTTTACATGTAGTAGATGAATGTTCAGTCGGGCTTTGACAAACTTTTAATAAAGTTTAGGTTTAATCATATTAATTTGTTATAGTTTCTGATCTATTACTATCTGTTGTTTGTGTTCTTTTATCTCTATTATCATATTATTTTGTTGTAGTTTACAGATAGTATAAGTAAAACCCCGTAAGATCCTAGCTCAATTCATCTCACTATTTCATGTTAAAGGGGTCCAAAAGATAGGAAATTTCCAATAAGTGTTAAAGACTTAGCCATTTCAAAACCCTTAATCTTTGAAGATTTTTAGTTTGGCCTTCCCGACCTCGGAATATTGATTTCTAAGTTGATTCATGTTTAGGGAGGTCAAAAGTATGTCTCGGCAAAGTTTTGAAACTTTTAGACGAGGTTTAGGCCGTGTTTGGATGTTCAAAATAGTGAGGCATCGCGATGGGGTTGCACCGCGATAGGTAGTTGACCCAGGCTCTGGGTCACGCCGCGTTGGCTGCTTGACCCAGCCAGGGATCGCGCCGCATTGGCTTCTTGACCCAGCTAGGGGTTGCGTCGCATTAGGTGGCCTCCTCCAGTTTTTTAAATCCTTGTCATTAAGGGCATTTGGGTCAATTTTCCCCAGCCAAACTTGTCCATAACATGAAATTTAGGCCCCTTAGGAGCATTATTTGCCTAATTATTCACAAATCGTCTCAAAGAAAGTCCTTCCTCTCTAAAAAACAAACCCTAGTCCATTCAATAGAATCAAAAAATTCAAGATAAAGCTTCAAGAAAATCCTCAAGACTCTTCACGAAATCGTCGAGTGAGGTATGCGTGATGTTCATCCATGGCTTTATTTCACCATGGAGCCCAAGAAATTTATGTTTTAAATCATGAAATTTGCATGTTTATAATGAATTATTTCCATGAAGCTTTCATGAATTTCGAATATACATTATGTTTACAAGAGATTTTCACTGAAAGTAGTCCTTACACGTGTGATTGATGGACACTTCATGTTTAATATCAAATTCATGGTTTTAGTATTACGATTATGCTATTCCCACATGTTTCACTCACTTTCATGCTTAAGTATATGAATTTTAAGTGTTTGATGAAATGTCTAAATGATTGGATTTTGAACTATAATTCCCTATTGTGGTTTTATGGCATTCATGAGTTCCTTATTGTTATTTTCATTCAGTGTTGGGGGTTATGAATACTCGAAACTTAGCTGTTAACCTAGTTTTTAGTATATCCAAAATGGTTTCAGATAAACCATGAGCCTTGTCATTCAGTTAGCTTCATGTTCAGTTGTTGGCTCAATTAAGCTCAGTAATCAGTCTCTCTTAGTTGGGAGTAGGAGTTAGCACCGAGCGAATTTAGGATGATGACTTCTCCGTCAGTTAGGCGAAGTCGTTAGTAGCAGTCTCTGTATTCCAGAACCACATAGCCAGCGTGGGTTATGAGGAGTCACCCGTCAGTTTAGTCTTAACTACCTCCCAAGGGTCACCCATCGGTTTAGGCTTGACTCCTCCAAGGATTAACTATCAGTTTAGGCTTGATATCCTAGTTCTTCAGTAGCTTAATGGATCCACACAACCAGTGTTAGTACCTGTGGCACGGTACTGACACCCTTCCAACTAAGGTTACAGGTTGGACCCCAATCAATTTAGAATGGGGCATGTCAGTTAGATGATACTTCCCACAGTCTCAGTTCAGTATTCAGTACAGAATTCAATTTAGGTGGCTTGACCAAGGCATACAGATTATTAGTTATTCAGTTATCAGATTTTAATATTTCAGTTTTACAAATTATTTCAGAAACTTTATATGCTTGGTCTTGCACTTTCAGCATTTCAATTTTCATGCATGTTTACTCAACTATCTCATATTATTCAGCCAGACATTACTTTATGTTCAGTTAACCATGCATTTCAAGCTAACCTTATCTTATATATCAGTACATTCAAAGTACTGATCCCATACTCATTTCTTGCACTATGATGTCTTATATCATAGGTTCGGACGCTCAGTTTTTCGACCAAGTTTAGACAGGATTAGCTAGCTAGCATCAACAGCAGTGGTGAGTCCTCATACTTCGAGGGCGAGTTTATCTTTATTCAATTGAGTTAGCAGTACAGTTATATGATCAGTTGAAGTTAGCTGGGGGTTTGTCCCATCAACTTCCTAGTCAGTCAGTCTTAGAGGCTTTTCAGGCACTTTAGACAGTCATTTAGTTTTATTAATCTTTTCAGTATTTTTGCATATGTTTCAGACTTGCGTATTCAGTTGCATTATTTCAATATTTAAAACCTTATGGTGTGTTAAGTTGAATTTCGCACATGTCTTTTATTATCAGTTTTATTCAGTGCTCACAACAGGTATTAGCTCATGGGTTAGCTTGTGGTCACTTGTGACCGTAAGCACCATTGTCGCGACTAGGGGGTAGCCTCGGGTCGTAACAGTATATGAATGTTCAGTCGAGCTTTGAGAAACTTTTAGTAAAGGTTAAGTTTAATCATATTATTTTATTACAGTTTTTGATATATTACTATCTGTAGTTTTGGTTAGTATCTGTTATGTGGTAGTTCACATCGTAGGAGACATCAAGATACTAATACTTCGCATAACCTGAATGTATTAAGCTACTCAAGGTGAACGAGTGTTAGTTGTGGGTAGTATACATATTATTATAATTAATGTATTGTTGTAATGGTATGAACAACAATGACAACTCATATTGAAGTTGAATTTGGGCTGATGATATGAACCTTTATTCCTGTGTTGTGTTTATTGTTTTTGGATTCTTTTGAACTTTTTTTAGCATGATAAATCAATTATTACAGCTCCTTTTAGGATGATGTATCACACCAGAAGAAGTTTCTTAATTTAATTACATTCATATGTAGGTATCAAGAAATAAGAATAGAATATATAACAACAATAGGTCTAGGAAAGATGGAGTGTACGCAATGCATATCTCTACTTGAGGTAGAGAAACTATTTCCAATAGGCTTTCGGCTCAAGATAAAAACAGTTGTAGTAAGAGTAAAGACATAATAGATAATATCAAAATTAAAAAGGAAGGAAACATGACAAGTTTGAACTCAGCCACTTAAGTAGCATTCGACCATCTGATTTGACATTATAGACACTCAAAAGTCTTAAAAAACATCTAAAGAAATAAACAATTGATCATATTATGCATATACATCCTATGGCATATACTTTGTGTGGTTTAATCAAAGGTTCATCTAAACTACAAATTCAAGAGACCAACAAACATAAGCACAATAGCCAAAAATACCACCTATTCTAATGCTCAATTCATGTAAACTCACAAACTGACACCCTTGAACTTGGAGACTTTCGAACACCTTTCAAAAAATTGAAAAAAGCTAATATAATGATATCTTTGCATGAGGAATTAATAACTCACGAGTCTTTATGAACCATAAGTTATCATTAATGTGTTAGAAAATTGAAGTTTTTATGCTTTAGATTAAATTTAATAATTTTCGGACAGCTAGATTTTATCACAATAAATTTTCTGTAAATCAAATAAAATATTCCATTCTAAATATATATTCTTTTTGTTTTAAAACAGTACACCTTCTTTCTAAAAATATTTGTTTCAATTTAATTGTCTCTTTTATGAAATCAAGAGGATTTTATTATATTTTTTCAAAACTATCTTTATCATTAAATGACTAAATAAAGTGCAGATACTCAAATTTATATTTATAATTTTAAAGCATAATTAATAAGTCTAATTTGATAAAAACCCTTAATATATATTTTCTTAAAGACGTGACAAGTCAACAAAGACCATCTATTTTGAAACCGAGGGAGTGTTAGTTTTAGGATATTCTATATTCTATATGGATTGACACTGTTCTTTTTTATTTGGTTTAAAAGAATAAGGTATATAATAATAAATCTAGGCGGGATTTGGCACTGCTATTGTTAAGAAAAAACTAATTAAGTATTCTATTTGAATTGAAAATCATTTTTTTGTACTGTAAATTAGCTTTTTTTAATTGGTAAGATATGCATTAAGACGAAAAAAACACAAGTTTTTTAGGGAGCTTAGTCCGGCTTCGTTACAAAAGAAGTTGGACGTAACCCAATAGTGTTCAAAAGTGAAGGTACATTTCTATGATAGCAAGTTCCTTTCATATCTGCCTAGATATCGTGGGCTGCAAAAAGGGGTGGTGCTGTGAAAAGTTTGCATCTTTATAGTGATCTAGACTAGCTCCCGCCTTGGACATGACATCAGCTACCCTGTTCTATTTTCTATAGCTATGGTGAACGAATAGTCCTTCCAATCTTCTTATCAGAGGCCTCCATTCATTAATAATAGGGTTATAGATTAAGTTGCCTTTTTGTAACATATGTATAACCTCCTCTGAATCGATATTGATTTTGATGGGGCACAAGTTGTGCTCCAGTACTAGCATGAGGCCCATTATTAGAGCTAGAAGCTCTATGGATTATTGGTAGCATAGGGTGAAAGTTTCCATGAAGCCCAAGACTAGCTCCATGTGCAATTCCTCACCACACCCCCAATAACCCCTTTGCCAAGACTACCATGGCAAGAGTCATCCGTATTTAATTTGTAAGTATTGCTTTGAGAAGGGATCCAACAAACAAAAATGGTGCTGCAAGGCTTAGGATTAAAATGGTTATTGAGGTGGAAGAACTCAATGGCCTCATAGTAGGGATTTTTGAAAGATGGGTAGCATCTTTGGTTGTTGAAGATGTTATTATTCCTTATTTTCTAGATATTCCACAGACAAAATGGAAGAAGAGTGGACCAGCCAATTCTGTTATCAAAGGTGGACTGGCTCAGGGTTTTTCAAATGCTTTCCCAGTTAGTTGGAGAGAAGTTGTAGAGGTGGATATTAGAGTCTCCATTGTATTTTTGGATTAGATCCATCCAGATAAATCTGGTGGGATTGAACTCAAACAAGAGGCAGTGGATGTCTTCCAGAGGGTGATTACAAATATGGCAGAAGAAATTAATGGTAATGCCCCTATTGGACACGGTGGATCTGGAAGAGAGGCTCTTATGATGGATTAGCTAGAGGAAAAATTTGTTCTTATTGGGAATTTTGGTGTTTCATATCCAACCACAGGGATTTGGAGTGTGGTTAGAATCATCCCCTTCTCGGAGATGTGGGAAAAACACTTTTTGCAGGTAAAGATACCATTACCATTTAAGAGCCATAGAAGAGTATCAATATTTAATTTATGGTTTGGGAAAAAACTGTTCTTGATATTATGAATAATGTTTGTGGGATATCAAAAAGAAAGGAGTCTAGGTTTCAGACATCAGTGTGCCATAATTAGGAGAGGGCATGGATTTGGGAGGGGTTCCTGAATAATGTGGTTCAAGGAAGGAAAGTTGGTTACCCACATGTCCTTCCATGCATCCACTTTTTTCCCATTGTGAATGGACCATTAGATAATATCACTACATAGGTTCTAATCTATTTGAATATTTTTCCAAGTTCTAGAAGCATAACGAATAAGCTACCAAAGTTAGTATTGTATTTATGCATGAGGACCATGGCCCAAAGGGATAAGGGATTGGTTTTTATCCTCCAGGCTAGGATTCTAAAGAGTGTGTCATTTTTTATGCAAGATTTCTGCATTCCCAGCCCTCTCTCTTTCTTGGGCTTAGTGATGGTATCCCATTTTGCCATGTGTATTCTCCTTTTAGAGGTAGTGGTTCCCAAGATGAAGTTTCTCTGAGTCCTATCAATGAGTCTGTGGATTTTACTAGGAAAGAGAATGTATTGTATAACATGGTTTCGCATGCTTGTCAGGGAGACTTTTACTAAAGTAGTTCTGCTAGCCATGTTGAGGAATTTAATTTTCCAACCAGCTAACTTATAGTTCATATTGTCTAGTATGAACTGAAAATCCCCAGCAGTTTATTATAGAAAATTAGGAATCCAAAATATTTTCCAAAGTTATTGCAAACCTTGATACCTAATATGGTAAATAGGTCTTGCTGAGTGGTAGTACTACAATTCCTAGAGAATAAGACTTATTTTGTGATTTGCTCTTTGGCCAGAGTGTATGCTGCAGCTTTCTAGAGTCTTGGTGATAGTGTGACAGTTAGCATTATCAACTCTAGCAAAAAAGATAAGATCATATGCAAAGAACAAGTAGGAGATATAGGAGACCACTGAAGGGTATCCATATCATAGTTGATTCTTTTAGAGAGAAGTTCCATGCATAGAATAAAAAAGCAAGGGGACAGGATCTCCCTACATTATGCCTCTAGTAGTCTTAAACCTAGGAATTGTGCTTCTATTCACCAGAACAGAGATGGAAGAGGTGGAGATACAAGAGAGGATGAGTTTGAAAAGGCCAGGGAAAAAGTTAAAGAAATGTAGAGCTTGTCTAATGAATGACCATTCCAGACTATCAAAGGCTTTTTCAAGGCCAATCTTTAGGATCATGTATATATTTTCCCTCTCATCCTATTGAAGCAGTTTAAGTACTCCTGGATAATGATATTATTTTTAGAAGTCCCTTTTTGGAGAGAAAACTGGCCTAGTTATGGCCAATTATGTATTGGAGAAAGAGCTTAATTTTGTTGGCTGTGATTTTAGTAATAATATTGTATTGTGAATCACACAACCCAATGGTTATAAGATTTCTTAAAGAAATAGCAGCTTTTAACTTAAGAATGAAGAAAAGATAAGTAGAGTTAGCCTTATTATCCATGGAGTAGGTGGAGAAGGTGTTTGTACGGAAGTCTAGGAGAAGGGGGCCATTGTGTCCCAATACTTCTAGTACATAAAAGGGTACATCTCATCTGATCCAGGAGCTTTAGAAGGTGAAAATGAGAACACAACTTTCCTGATTTCCTCAATGTCAGGAATAGAATCCATGAGGGCATGATTACAGGAGTTGATAGATCCAGAGTTGGAGGGGTTAGATTGACACCTATAAGTAGAACTCTTATGTTCTGAGGTAAACATAGATGTATAGAAGGATATGATGGCCTCTTTAATCCCAGTTTGGTCATAAATCCAAGTGTCATTCTCTTGGAGGAAGTTGATATTATTCCTTCTTCTCTTGTTGAGGGTGGAAGTATGAAAAAACTTAGTATTCCTGTCCCTATATATGATTCATTTGATACTTGATTTTAGCTTCCATAATTCCCTTTCCTGATCTAAGATGTAGTTGACATTATTGGAAAGGGTCCTCTCTAGATCATGAAGGAAAGGACTAGTGGAATAGTTGTGAGATTTTTAGATTCCAGCCAACCTAACTAAAATGTGTTTTTTGGAAGATATTTCCAAAAACCTCTTTATTACAAGTTTTTACAGAGTTTGCAAAAACAAGAGCAGCTGTGTTAAGATCAACTCCCTCTTGGAAGGATTTATTAATAAGATTGTCAATATCCCTATGGTTCACCACATGGACTCAACTCTGAAAGGATTAGGAAAGTTATGAGGTCTGGTGAGACTAATGAGGGAAAATTCATCCGAGTGGGTTCTAGAGAGGTGAAGGACAAAAACTTTAGGAAATAGATATATCCAATAGTCATTTACGAGACATCTGTCAAGCCTTTCTATGATCGGGCTATGCCTATTCCTATATCTTATGTTGGACCAGGTGTATTTACTTTCTCTAAAGCTAAGGTCAATAAGATTACAATGATTAATGTAATGCCAAAAGAGGGAGGACCTATTAAGATTTATTCTATTCCCCTTAAATTTTTCAGTCTTTTTTAATATTTTATTGACATCATCCCCCACCAACCAACTATCATAACCAAAGGAGTCAATAGTACCAGACATAGATATGGTCTGATACAAAAGATGCCTCCTAATATTATAGTCAGTGCTAGCATAAATAATACTAAATATCCAGTAAGAGGGAGGAGAACAAACCTTGATAGTGACATGAGTAGCCTGAGGGGAGATGAAAAGATGATTGATGGTGATGTTGTTCTCCTTTCACATGATGACAATGCCCCCTGAGCTATCAGTGGAACTAGATTAAATATGACAATGGTAACTAAGCTCATCAGTAAGATTCTTATGGTCTATCATCCTATTTCCAAAAGAGCCAGAATAGAGGGCTGGTGGATGCTAACCATGAATTTATAATGTAGCCTAAATTCTACACTATTTGTACCCTAGCATTCCATATTAAGTAGTTCATCATCATTGGTTTGAAAGTTTGAGGAGTGTCTCTTATCAAACCTTTTCTCTTTACTTGAGGATTGGAGGGTTCTTTTATCTCTTGAGCCTCTCTCTTCCTTAATAGAGGGGTTAACTTAACTGTGAAGTGTTCCGCCATCGTAAGGTTTGGGAGATTTAGTTTTACTTCTGGCTTGGATAGTTCTTAGGGTAAGAGTACAATGACTATTTCGTGAATAAGTTTTATAAACTCTAAACTTACAGGCCTTTCCAGAGTGAGAGCATATATTTTAGGATTTGCAGTTATGCTAGTAACCCTTCCATCTCTTTGTTGCTTTCCCTCAGAGCCTCCAGAGTCTTTTCTTTTTCTAGCATCTTTTGAGATAGAGGTGGAGGAGTAAAATATGGGGTTGGTATCAGGACTGGATTGACTTGATTTTTCCCAGTGGGATTCATAAAAATTGGACCTTAGATTATGAGATGAGAATTTAGAGGAGGGAAGTGATGAGTGGTGAATTTACCATTTATTTGCTCTCAATATTTATGCTTACTATTATGATTTGAGTGCATAAATGAGACATGTTTGTGATTAAATGTACTATTTTTCACATTCTTGCATGCACACAGGTGATGAAATAGAAAGATGTGGACTTGAGCTAAATAGAGATCAAAAGGAGAGGAAAAGTCCTCAGCTGAAGACCCTGCATGGATCAGGCTCAGTTACTGCAATCACGATCTGAGGGCCACGATCGTAGTCTGTCAAGATTGGTCATCCACCCCGATCGCATGAATCTTATCACGATCACAGTAGCCTCAATCGAGGCCAAGCTAATGCGATCGCAGCGTAGCGGGATTTTAGCCCAGGGTAATTTTGTAATTTAACATAGCTGATTCCACTTTATATATAAGACACAAATATTTTTTTCCCTTTAGGCATTATTGAATTGAGTAAATTAAAAATTAGAAACCTTGGGAACCCTAGAATAAGTGTAAAAAAGGAAAGATTATCCTTATTTTTCATTATCATGGATGTCATGAGTGAATCTTCTTTTGGTATATTTCTTTCTCTCTACTTCATGAGTAGCTAAATCTTTTAGTCTTGGGATTATGTTGAACTAAGGTGCAGTTGTGTTTGGGTGATGATGTGTTTGTGTAATTCTTAGTTGTTAATTATGGATTCCACTGTTGCTTGGTTTAAATAGTTGGGATTTGTGGGCGAAAACCCCAAATCTTTAAAATAAATTTGTTGAGTGAAAACCCCAAACTTTTGAAAGCTCTCATCATCCTTGAAAGAGGGATGTGGGTGAACTCTTGGGAACTTATAGCTTTCTTAAAAGAAGGATATAGGGGGATAAAACAATAGTGGACAATTAAAGATGTAGCTTACTATCTTTTGCCATCTTAGAAATAAGGGTAGATGGAGAGTAGTTTATGTCATTGGCATCTTTCTAGAAATAGGGATACCCAATTGAGGTTTTGGGTGGCTTTTATTAATACACTCATTAGGTGCTCGAAAGAGTCAAGGAGTGATATCCCTGAGGCTTTGTTGACAAACTAGCCTCAAGGACTTTCAACCTATCCTACCATGTCATCAACGGTTAGAACTTACACCAAGACATCATGATCCCATGCACAAATTGCCCTTAGGTAGACATAATTCCAAGATCCCTCCAAAATTGAATTCTAAAACAAAAGTGTTATTGTAGTGTGTTTCTTAACTCGATATTGACAAAAAATCCTTTTCCAAACTGAACTTCCCCATAAATTATACATTATGTGTTTTACATTGTGTACACTTTGGGTATTTTTTAGTAATTTTGACACCCATAGGACTCGAAATCTAAATCTTGCTCCTCGTGGATTCAATATTAACGAAAGTTGAGCTATTGAACGACCATCCTCTCTCACTTTAGATGGTATAGGTGAGCATTATTAGGAAGAATGGTAAGCTCAATCTTACTGTGAGCATTATTAGGAAGAATGGTAAGCTCAATCTTACTTAGTTCATTAGCTCTGATAGGTTCGCAGGTGTTAGGTCCTTCTGGAAGAACGAACCGATTACATGAAATGGGTTCGCTATCTATACATTCTGACCAAAACTTAGTAGCCCCTAGTGAAGGCATTCCATGGCTAGTTGGGCTAAGTATCTCAGATCCTAAATGTACAAGTTTACTTGTCTTTATTCTCATTGTAGGTGGAGTGGGATAACTTGATGGGAGAGACAAACCTCTATCCAAGAAGTTGGTAGGTGGTCTGGAAGGAGAGCTTCCATGACATTATGATCTTGTTGGAATTCGGAGGAGTGCTGATTATTTTGTCTGAAATTATTTGCATGATACACATTTGTGTATTAGAGGTCATATCTAAAGGGCTGAGAAGAAGAGTTTCCATATTGGAATTGACATTAGCATTAAATGTTATGTCTGCAAGAGATAATTTTCATCAAATCATTTGAGAGGTGGAAGAGTTTTTTGCTGGCGTTTGAGTAATTTTAGCTCTAGGCTTTTGAGAGCCTGAGCTGAGCTGGAAAGGGTGGGTCCAATAAAGAATTTCAGTCCTTTTTTCCCACAATAGTAGAGGAAATAGAACTATTCAAAATAGCGAGAGTTAATAAAAATAGGTTCTTTCATTAAGGGCCTACTCGAATCCAATGAGGTGATGGGCTTGGAGACATGGGAATTTATTGGACGACCCTTATTTTCTGTTGGGCCCTATAGGGTGCATTAGTGTTCAACAGTATTGGAAGAACTGGGGCTGACCCATTATAGGTTTTGATGGGAGGATCAGTTTCTCTTTGGGATTCAACAGGCATAAATTGATTTTTGCCTTGAAAAATCCCGATGTTATGGGTCTGCCCTAGGTTTTCAATCTCACTGCCATTGTTCGCTATTCTAACTGGCAGAGATGTTAAAGTAGAAGGGCTAGGGGACTTACCTAGCGCCTTCTTCTAAGATTTACCTATGTTGGCGAACAATGTAAGGTGCTGTCTTATGTTAGTCTGATTTTTTTTTCTTTGCAAAGGAGATAGTTTGCCATTCATTGTCGACCTTCTTCATTGGATTGGATGTGGTCTTGTTTGATTCCACGGATTCAACTTTGGTTTGGCAGCTTGAGGCTGTATGACCTAGTTGGCCACATGATTTGTAGAGTAAACTCTCTCCCTTATGGACGATGTTTTATTTATGGCTGCTGATGATGACTGAGGTCATGACCGAGTCACCTACACTAATTTGGATGCAAATTCGAGCATATCTTCCTCTTAAAATCATGTATGTATAGGTGTCGATCTTCAAAAGTTTAACATCTAAAATACTGCCAAATAAAATACGTATTTTCCTCCCCACCCTTTGAAGAATAAGTGTATCATAGAATTCGGTAGGAAGTTGGGGTAATCGAATCCAGATTGTTGTGGAGTCGATCTGGGTTGCACTTGGAATAAAGTTAGACTCCTATTTCCTTACTTATAGGAAGCTACTGGCTATGAAGCATGGTCCCCCTTGTAGTGTCTTTGCCTGACTCTCTGGGTTATCGAATTTGACAGTGAAGAAATCTGAACCTAGGTCGATTTCACAAAGGGGTTCAATTGGCTTCCAAAGTGCTTTCAATTTTGTTTTGATATATTGGTGGGTGAATTTATTCTGGAATAGTTTAATGATGACTAAATATATTCAAGGTTCATAAAGATGTTTTTTTTCTACTATTGATAAACTAATTAGATCTTTTTCCAGATTATCCTCATCTTCCTTGGGAAGAGGGGATTCTGATTGGAATTTGGTGATAGGAAGCTTATTCGAAGCTGCGTCTTTATAAGAGGGTTTACTATCCAACATTAGGACATCATTTGTGAGGTCATCTGTGATGGGAGAGGGGCAATAACTTTTGCATTTCGATTGTGCCTATTAGTCCAAAGAAGGAGAAGAACTAGGGAAAAATGAGTAGAGAGAAACGATACCTTCTCTCTCTAATCCATTTTTAATAAATTAGCTTTACTATACCCTTTAGATTTATTTTACTTGATCCTCTTGCTAAAAATTTGTTAGATTTATCCTTAATGATCAGGTATATGTTTATATGTCACAAATACATAAAAAATGTTCCTCACATTTGATTCATGTAGTATTTGGTACGAGTACCATTTGTGATAAAAGTACAAAGGTTCTTAGATATTGATTGACCTTTTTGTCCTTTATTTAAAGACTTGAAGACAGATGAACGAATGGTAATATAGAGATAATAAGGAAATATTTGAAAACAAATTAATTTTAGAGATCTTCTTTTGTTTAGTCGGTCTACCTATCAAGAACTTTTTTTGATACATTGAAGTTTAAGAATTCGAGACATCCAATTAAGGGTGAGGAGACTTCAGTTATTCCACCACAACCTATATTGATTTGTGACATGTATTTGCCAATATAATCTGGAGACTTCTGCAATCTAAAGACTTTTGCAAGAGTTTTGGTGTCCTGTACACATGAGACTAAGATAAATAAATGTATATTAGGTGGTGTCAATCTATGTATGTATGTATGTATGTATGTGTGTGTGTGTGTGTCTGTGGTGCTAAGCCCGGGCCCAAAATTAATATTAAACTTTATATTTGTAAACTTTTTTTTTTTATCTTATTTCCATTCTTGTTTTTTAATTTTTATTTTATTTTTCTTACAGGTAGTTCGAACATATCTCAATATATCTAATATTAATCAAATTATTATTTTTTAAATTGAAAGAATAATTTTATTTTCTTAGAGTTTATTTTAGATTTTCTTTTTAGTTTCAAACACATGCATGCACCAACACTATTTTTCTTTTTGTTTTAGTGGTAGTTTTGAAGATTAAAATCTTTAATGATCCAATCAAGTTTTATCTTATGTTGAATTAACTTCATCATTCTTTTCTCAATTCTTTTTCATTAAGTTTTTCCTAATTAAACTTATTTTAATTAACTCGTTTATTACAAAAAAAAATAATAATTCTACATTCAAAGTAATATAATAAATATTTAATATTGCAAATTATTGTAGGATAACATCAATAAAGTTAACTTATAAATAATGATGGAATTTAATTTAAATAATTAAAAAACTTGATTCAACAAAATACTTTTGTAGATGTTCCTTCATATTAAACCATACAAAAGAATTGAAAGTTTACTATTTTTTTAAAATTTAGTAGTTTCTTTTTTCTAAAAATACATGTTAAGAAATTATATTGATATTTCTTAAACGTGTATGAAGCTTTAATGTTTTGTGTTAAATTAATTATTTTATTCTAAATTCTATAAAATATTGATAATTTCATTTTTTGTTAAAAAAATCATCATCATAAAATGTGAAAAAGAATTACTCTGATTTTTCATTATTTAGTATTATTAATATTTGGAGAGTTAAAATATATTTTTCTTAAAAAATGTTAAATATTCAAACTTTTTTAGTTATATTATTTAATAATTAAGCATGTACTATGTTTGAAAGGGAATGTCAAGATACTTTAATTACTTGTCCATGATAAGTTTGTTACAAGAAATGATAATTTGAGATAAGATTAATAAACATTTCCACGCAATAGAAAGATAATAAACTCTTGGATCAATTCTGAATTTGACTATATAAATAGTTTTTTATGATGTCACTATCATTTTTCTGTGACTCATCACTTCTTTAGCATTTAATAAGTTCATAGAATTGTTCAAATTTACAAAAATGAATGAAACTTTGTAGAATAATTAAAATTTAAATTAGGTATAAAATTGACAAAAAAGTTTTAAGTGCGAACTATCAAAATCTCACATTCTCTCTTATATATAGTAGTAATATGTATGGTAAAAGTTATGCTAATTAAATGTGGTGATTTGAACTTAGTGTTAAAAAAATTAAGCAAAAATAACTAAACTCATTAAATAAATCTAAAGAATTAATTTAGCTTATATATATATATATATATATCTACTAAATATAAGTAAAGCTTTTGGTGGTACAAGGGCATTATTGTAAATTAAGTAAAAGATAAATCCACTGTTAATGGACCATGTAGCAAACTCAATACACACGTGGTATGCGTGTGTGTATATATATATATATATATATGTATATATATGTATGTATGTATATATATATATATCTACTAAATATAAGTGAAGCTTTTGGTTAAACAAGAGCGTTATTGTAAATTAAATAAAAGATAAATCCACAGTTAATGGACCACGTAGCGAACTCAATACACACGTGGTATGCTACTGTGAATGGACAATACCAATTGTTTTACATTGGAGATACTCCTCTCAGGATGTTACTTTGCCAAACAAGAAAAGGTACTAAATTTTTTCATCTAGATTAGTTGTTCTTCCTTTTTTTAGCTTTGCCCCAGGCGCGATTTGTTTCTTCTTCCCCCTCTTTTTTTTGAAGGACTTCACTAGTGTCTTTTGGGCTTCATCGCTGTAAATTGATATGAAAATGAATATTTTTTTATTTCTTTTTATCTACATGTGTTTCAGAGTAAATTTTAGGGGTTTCATCTTCCAATATTTTTTAATGTTCTATCGTGCGTGTGGTGGCTAATTGGCGAAGGCTTGAGCTTTGACATAAATGGTGGGACTAATTAACTACATTTGAAACTTGCTAATTGAAGAT
The DNA here is from genome assembly GCF_002878395.1 of Capsicum annuum. Taxonomy (NCBI): domain Eukaryota; kingdom Viridiplantae; phylum Streptophyta; class Magnoliopsida; order Solanales; family Solanaceae; genus Capsicum; species Capsicum annuum. The sequence continues at coordinate 64,181,764 of NC_061121.1, forward strand.
TTGTTTCTTCTATTTCAAAATAAAATTTAGAAAATCTTCAGCTTTTTTAGTAATTGTATGTTGGACTTTCCAAGATTATTGTTGCTGCCTGGTTGTTCTTTTCTCTCACATTATTATCGTGCTTTATTTACCTCTGTCGTGCTGAGTATTTTATGTATCTTTATTTGTTTAATGCTTTCGGTAATTGCTAATGATATTTTGTTGGACATTTGGTAGTAATTTCTCCATTCTTATGATAGTTTTGATGGATTTTTACATGCATGTATTTTTTTCTCTGATTTATACACTGGTGTAACGATAGTGTTTGATACTATGTCTAAAAGACTAAAAGCTACTGAATATTATACTACTGCATTTGTTTTTAAAAAAATTCTTATAACAGGTGTCTACAACTTGAAACTGATTATACCATTTTTCTAAATTTTATTATTATTATTGTTAATAGGCTCAGTTGATATTAAGGAGCAATTAATGATTAATGTTCTCTGTTTTCCTGTGTTGACTTGGTGATTGATTTTATAGGTGCACAGGTTGATTTTTGATTTAATGCGAGATCAGACTAGAGTTAAGTATTTAGTTTGAATGCTTGCAGGAGAACTCACAGGAATATGAGATTTATGCTTGTACGAGGTAATTCCTCTTTTTTAAAAATCATTCGGCATGCGTTTGAGCCATAGATATGAACTCCGTACACTTTATCCTCCCCTGATTTTACTTTGAAGGAGTACACTGGGTATGTTGTTGTTGTTGTAGCCATTGATAGGGATCATTAGTTAATAGACCCTCTTTGCTTTGAAAGATTGAAACTTAGATGATTATAGTCTATTTTAGAATAATTCCTCAAACAATAGTGATTGAAATCTCACTGATATTACTAAATCATATCATATATCACCTGGCTGAGATCTTCAATAATATTTCTTGCTGTCGGGGGGAGCCAATGCTGAACACACTATTTACAATTCTGAGGGGAAGAACTTTGTTCTGCACCTTGTCCCTTCTGGGATTCTCAACGAGGAAACTATGTGTTATTGGTAATGGAGTCATGGTGCCTCTGTCGGGACTCTTTAAAGAAATTGACAATCTTGAATCTAGCGGGGTCACTTTCCAAGGAAGGATTTTGGTATATGATAGTTTCACTTGTTATTTGATTTTCACCAAAAATATAAATGGCCTTAGAGAAGCTGAGCTAGCTAAATCCTTAATTGGAACAACCAAGTGAGGTATTGGGCCTTGCTATTCAAGCAAAGTTATTAGAAATGGCATAAAAGTAGGTGATTTAAGGCATATGAACACATCCCCCCCCAAAGCTTGATCTTTTATTATTAGATGTTGCTACAAGATTCCACGGTTTGAAGTGTGGTCCTAATACGCTCAGGGAAAAAGTAGAGTGCTATAAGAAATTTGCTGTAAGGTTAGAACCTTTTGTTACAAATATTGTGCACTTCATGAACAATGTTGTATCTCAGAAAAAGAAGAGTTTGGTGAAAGGTGGTCAGGTAACAATGTTGGGTATCAATTTTGGAATATATCTTTTTGTGATTTCATCCTGTATATCAGCTGGTTGAATCTGCATAGGTCTTAGCATTGCTCTGAGAGTTGTTGTTAATCTTGTTGGTGTAGTAAGCAGAATTGATTTATTTTCTTAAAGTAACTTTTGTCCTTTTATACTGAAGACTGAAGAATTCTCATAATGTTTAATTTTATCTGATAGTCTGGCTAATATTGTGGAAGTAAAAACTAGCTTTATCTTTCCAAAAATATATTGTAGTACATCTATCGTTGTCGATCATTTAAATGTACAATGCACCCAAATCTTTGCCAGAATAATACGATCCTCATATCAAATAGCTCTTTGGAACCAATTCACTGCATGGTCTTTCAGTTGGCTTTTATTGTATTTTAAGCTTAAAACTGTATACATTGAGCATTTTTAACTGATGTTTTTCCTGCAGGTTAAGGCATATATCACATGAGTTGGTTCTGATTCTTTTCCAACAGAAATCATGGGCAAAGGTAGTGACCTCCTTTGTTTTGCTGGCCAGGAGTTTGGCACAACTACTGAACGACCGCGTTGCTGTGGTTGGCTAGACATAGTTGAGCTGAGATACTATTGTCAAATAAGTGGATTTGCTTCTCTAAACCTAACAAAGCTAGATGTGCTATTAGATCTATCAGAAATTCAGTTGGGTGTTACTTACAGGCATCCTGATGGTTCTATATTAAATTATTTTTCTTTTGAACTTCTTCTTGAGTAAATAAAGGTAAGTTCCTTTTTTCTTTATTTCTTCACCATTCTTTTGTGTGATGATCTTGTGGTGTTTGGAAGTACAGACTATGAGTTCCAATTTTCATGTGAATGTTTTAGGGAAATTGAGCCATGTATTCAGTTCGAATCATTGTAGTTTTTTGATAAGAAATTTTGGTGTTAGCATATATGTTGAGTTGTCCGGATGAAAATCTTTATTAAATGAGCAAACTTCAAAGAGTCTTGGTGCTTTACTAATTTGGGAGCTGACTAGAATTCCACAGTAGAAAGAGTTATGCGTACCAGTCCTTAGCATTAGTGCGTCTATGCGTTCTTTACCATTCGTTCTCTTAGTCATTTTTTTGTTAAGCAATATATAACTTATGATCTGATAAGTACTGGCAGCAGCATCTAGATCCAAATTCAAGGTACGAGTGATAACGCTCAACTTACACGTCAATTTAGTGCAAGGCTGTCATCGTCAATATATTTACCCAACTTTAGAGTCGAGGTCGAATCAATAGGAAACAATGTGAGTGGCGATTAAAATAGTTTAAAACTAAAGCTACAAGTTAAATTCAAACAAATGATACGGAAAGATAAAATGAGGGTTTTTTGATGATCAACAAATAATTGTTGGTCACTTTAGTTTCAGTGTTTGTAATCAAGAATTTATGAAAAACCAGAATTATGTTCACTATGGATTTTGGTACTTGCAGATGCTAATAGTGATTCATGATTCTCACGATAGGTAGGAACAACAGATTGTCTTTATCGAAGTTATGTCTAAATGTCTCTCGACCTACTTAAGAATTTAATTACCTAATCCTCTTGGACTTAGGAAATTTATATTCACTGACCAGACTTCACCTTAGGTTAATTAACCTTGTTACATCGTCAATTATTAAACGCAAGGTTGGTAGCTTCCAAGTCCCTGTCAATAATTCACTTCCTACTATAGTTGATTTCTTATCTCAAGCAAATCAAAGTAGGTGCTATCTATCGTTTGCAACCAACAGACAATAATTAAAACCTCAAAATTATCAAGGGGTCCTATTACCTTTAGAATCTTGAACATTTAGCAACTTACCAAGACCTAACCCATAGATCCCATAATTTGGGTTAAAGGGATTTAGCCACTCATAATGTAATAATCGATACAACAAGTTGAATTCATAATTTGAAAGATGAACTTATAGCAAGATGAATAGCAATGAGTATTTCTCAGATTAGATCAAAGTAGAAATCCCAAAATATTAATGATAATATCTTCAAAATTAATTGTAAACTTGTATCAAAGACTAGAGAGAAAACATGTGAAGTTCAAGTCCAGAATGTCGAGTACCCCCCGATATGTTCCGCCTCCCGATATATTCAGCTTTCTTTTATAATTAGAAAACCCTAACATATGCTTTAAATACTTCATTCTAATTATGGAAATAAAATCACAGAGTTCAGTAATTTCTCGGACAGATGATGACATTTTGTGATGTCTTATCAGGAGTCTGATGACTTATCACAAATGTCGTTAGCTCCTCGCCGCTTTTGGCATTCGCTGCCTTAGGTTGATGATGAAGCATGATGACTTATCAGATCGTTGATGACTTATCACAGATGTCGTCAATGATTTACTTCAACTCTCATGTTCTGCCTTAGGCTAACGACGATCTTGACAGCTTATCAAAACTGTGATGATATATCAGACAATGTCATCACTTCTCCACCTTAGCTCCCATGTTCTGTCTAAAGCTAACGTCGACTCTGACGGCTTATCACAAGGCTGACAGCTTATCACATGTCGTTGTCACTTCTTCCAACTGAATTCCATTCTCTGTTTAAGGCTGACGATGAAGCTGATAACCTATCAGAGTGCTGACAATTTATCATAAAATGTCATCAGCCACACTTCTCTTCTATTTTCTTCAGATTTCAACTCTTTTACTTCCATCATTGTTGGTTCTCTTGTCTCTTGAATTCCACTGCAAAATCAAAGATAAAACAATAAAAAATGATAAAAGTTGCTTAAGGCTTTGCAATTATTCTCAGTTAAAAGCCTCAAATGTGTTAGCATCTACTCACACATCAATGAACGAATCATTTTTCCCACTGCTTTGATTTACTACCATCATGTTTAGTTTATATTCATTTTTCTTTGGATGTACATACAATTAGTAAGTTCCATTCAATTTGCATTTACTTTGAAGCTTATGTTATATGTTAATGATTGCTTTTTTGATGAGTTTTCCTACTCTTTTTTTGCATATATCGCCTTTACGATCATTGGTATTCAATATATGCTAGAATTAACCTTTCATTTCACTTGCACTTTTTTTTAAACACCAAAGGCAAATAATATAAAAGCAAAATGAAACCAGAGAAGAAACAACAACTAATAGCAATTAATAAAAGGGAAGTGCAAGAAGAAGATGCATCTACCAGGGAGTGAAACAGAGCTAGCAAAGAGTGAGAGATAAACAATAACAAACAATAGTATTGATGGTCGGACACGCTGAGTTGCCACACTTTTGTTGAAGTCACATTTTTCATCTTGAACTACCTAATGCTTTCAAATCATAATTCAAGAAGTACATGCTTCCATTCATGGTTCATTTGTTGTTAATATTTTTGTTGGTTTGCAGTTCTTATTGAAATCTATTGGTCTTTTATTTTCCTTAGAATTCAGTTCTATGGTAATTGTTATGCAAATATTAAAAGTAACTGTCTGTTACTTTAAATTGTTGAAAATGTTAATCTACTTTCAAATTTTCAGTTTTAGTATTCTTTATAACATGCTTCCATGGTGTTGAATCTTGATTTTTTCCAAGCATATGTGATGTCTGCAAATAAAACAAACAATGTGGGCATGACCCGTCCTCAGGATGGGCACGGGCCATTTAGTATATATTGGGTTATGCCTAAATATATTAAATTCTTAAAGAAATATTAAATGGATGTATAATTACAAAATAATACAAAGGGTAATCTATACTCCTAGTCCATAATATATGATATTTTAGATTGGACATAACCCTTAAAAAAATCAATTACCCTAAGAAAGTAATCAGTTTATATTGATTTCCTAATTATGTAAAAAGTTTATTTATCTAAATAAAGATAAATTTAAATATTTTATTAATACCTTTTTATATGTAAAAAATTATTTCTTTTATATTAAATGCAAAAGTTAAAAAATACCATGTACTCCCTTCACTTTAATTTATTTATCTTATTTTCTTTTAAGTCCTTTAAGAAAGAATTTTTTTGACAACTCTTTAATTTTAACTCTAATATGATATGTTTAAAATCATAAAATTAAAAGACATTTTGGTATATTTAAAATTTTTCATTACTTGCTTATCCATTTTAAATTAAAAACACACAAATTGAAATGGAGAGTACTTAATATGTTTTATTTTACTTGGTTGGTATATCAAAAATAGACGTTTCATTCTACTGGTCCATTTTAACAAATTAAGAGAGTGTTATAGTACTTTTTTTATCCGTATTATTCTTATTATTAAATAACTATATAAGTAATCTTACTTAAATTTATGATTTTAAAGCATCAGTGATAAATTTAGTTCAATAAAATACATTTTTAATCAAAAAAAATTATCCATTCCTAAATAAGTGCCCCTTTTGGCTTGGACACACCCTTTAATAATTTTTTCACTTCTAAAAAATAAAAAATTACTTTACAAACTCACTCTTAATTAAATTTCATCTCTTTTTAAATTTACATTAATTATTATATTTAAACCCAGAGGTATATTAAGAAGATTATGATCAAACTACTCTTAAAAATTTAAATGTATATTTATTTAGGAACTAAATCACAACCGAAAAAAACACCTATAAAGAAATGGACTAAATAAGAAATGTAATCGGATATGAATATAAATGGTGGAGAAGCAAGAAAAGATAACAAAAAACATGTAAAATATCAATAGGATACACCAATTAGAAATACCCACTTAGAAATGAATTAAAAAGAAAAATAATGCTTAATGAGAATAGGCCACCTATAGCACTTTGTACCAACACAAAAAATTTAATATTATTATATTCATTATGAGGACGATCAAATTTGGCCATCCTCACTTATATATAATACTAGATAGGTATGACTTGTATTAGCACGGGCCCAATATTTCGTTTTGAATATAAATCATGTCATTACTATAAATGTAGAAAATACAACGGAATACAGACATTGGTGTTTGCATTTTTAAGCTTAGAAATTACAAATGATTAAATCCTATTATTTGCATAGTCTATCAATTTTTACGCTATCTAGCTCCAGTACCAAGTAAGAATCGGAGTTATTGGACAGAGGAAAAGGGCAATGTACTCAAAACACCACTTTCATAATGGAAAACTTGACAAAATATTGTCTTGAATTATTACGTTATCCCCACGATTCATCACTACCTGTCAATATCAAATGATATAAAAATGAATAATTTGATCAGGGATGTTGTTACTTGATAAAAATGAATGAAAGTCAGCACCAAAGAGAAATATTTATCTTGGAGGATTAGGGTTTTGATGAAAATAATCACATATTCTATAAAGTTAAAAACATAGTGGTGTCCAGTGTATGTAGCAATTTTCAACAAACAAAATTAAACAAATTGTTGTAGTAACTACAGAGTAATAAAGCTATAATATTCTTACAAGATTTTTCGTTGACACTCTTTATGAGGAAGAAATCGTACGAGTTACCAGAGAAAATTGAAGGAAAGGTGTGTTTTAAATCTTGACTAAAGGATTGGTGACATTGACCAACTCAAAGGGTCAAACATAATTAGGAAACTTGATTAAGTTAATTGTGGAATTGAATAATATTTTCAAAACTTTCTAATCTTTATAAGAATACAAATCAACCCAACCCACACCCCTCTTCAATCTAAATCATCGATCGTCTCTCGACAGCTTCTCTCAACCCATAATTCTGCAAATTTCTCTTTTTAATCTCCGGGACTTCAACCTCTGACGACAAATAGTTGAGCTTCGAGTTCTTTTTCGACTTCAACCTTCAATCGACGTGACAGCCTTGCTCTCCGGCAACAACAACTTCAAATTCTTCATCGTTCCTTTTCTTCTTTCATAGGTAAAAAATTATGGTCTTTTTAATTTTGAAAAAATGAGGAACTTGAGCCAACTTCTCTTATAGTATTAGTTAACAATTTAAATATTTGTTGCTTTAATTTGAAATGCGGTCTGAATAAAATCCTAATTCCTGTTTGTTGTATTTTTTTGAAGTTTGATTTTTGTTGTTTGTGTTTATTCAAACAAAATAACGATTTTGGTATTTTTCGTGTTGCACCTGTTGCTGGGTTGATTTGTTCTGTTCTTGTTCTTTGTAAAAATAGTGATATTGCTATTTTTTTGTTGAACAAAATTGTGCTACTATTTTTTTCTCCAACAGATCATCCATCTGGTGCAATATATTAACCATCTGATGCAACAGATTTATCATATGATGCAACAAATCAAACATTTGATGCAATAAAGGAATCATCAGATTAAAATTCTGATGCAACAGATTAAACATTTGATGCAATTGATTCACCATCTGATGCAACAGATTAATCTTCTGATACAACAGAGGAACCATCGGCTAAAAAATCTGATGCAACAGATTTAGCATATAATGCAATAATTTAACTATCTGATACAACAGATTAACCAAATATTGCAATAGATTAATCATATTTTGCAATATATTAACCATCTGATACAACAAATTTACTATCGAATGCAACAGAAGAACCATCAGATTAAAAATCTAATCCAATAGATTAACCATCTGATGCAACGGAGGAACCATCGGATTAAAGATCTGATACAACAGATGAACCTCCTGTTGGATAAAATCCTATCAACTCTTCCAACGGGACATATCCAAGACTTGATTTTTCCAACTGATCATTCATCTGCCGTGATAGACGACCTTTTTATTGGAAGAAATCTAAACAACATTAATCGTTAATAACTGTTCCAACATATCACTCATATGTTGCAATAGATGTGTGACCTTTTGCACAGACCATTCATCTTTCTCAATAGATGAGTGATATATTTTGTATTATCATAACAGATTACTCAGCGCCATTGCTGCAGGTTAGTTAACTGTTTCGATAGATCACTCATATGTTATAACAGATGTGTGATCTGTTGCACATACCATTCATCTTTCTCAACATATGAGTGATATATTTTATATTATCGCAACAGATTACTCAACCATTGCTACAGGTTATTTAACTATTCCAACAGATTACTCATATGTTGCAATAAATGATTTTTCAATAGATGTGTGATGTGCTGCATAAACTATTCATTTTTCTCAATAGATGAGTGATATGTTTTGTATTGTTGCAATGGATTACTCATTCGTTGCTAGAGGTTATTTAACTGTTCCAACAAATCACTCATATATTACAACAAATGATTTTGCAATAGATGTGTGATCTGCTACACATACCATTTATTCAATAGATAAGTGATATGTTTTGTATTATTGCAACAGATTACTCATCTGTTGCAATATGTTATTTAACTATTTCAACAAATTACTCATATGTTGCTACAGATGTGTGATCTATTGCACAGACTATCCATCTGTCTTTAAAGATAAGTGATACATTTTGTATTGTTGCAACAGATTACTCATCCGCTGCAATAAGTTAGTTATATGCTGCAACAGATTGGTTATATACTACAACAGATATACTACCTGGTGCAATAGATTAGTGATCTGTTGGAACTGTTATTTTACTGTTTTGCTTGTTAGATTTACTGTTATCCTTTTTTTAACGATGCATTAATCCACTATAATATTTTTTTTATGTTTCTGTTAATTTTAGATAATATGGCTGCCAAAAAAATAGAAATTGAATCAAGTCCAAGTAAAGGAATAAGTGAAGTAGCTACGCTACATCTACCACTTTATGAGCTTGCTTTACAAGCGTTATCTCAATCAAGAGCAGAATATGATGAACACGGGGAGGAGGAATGTTTCAAAAGAGATAATCCTAATGCCAATAGCCCTTCCATCGAAGAGTTGGTCAAAACCTTCAGCATTGATTGTTATTCTGTGAGAATATAGTGCGATGGTGCCACAGATTGAACGAGTGATTTCATGGTTAAGTCAGCCATGGAAAAATCTTTTGATGCCATCAGAAAAATAATTCGAGAACAAAAATTGGATGCTTATTTCAGGGACAGCTGCTTTGGGAAATATCTTGATTTGCTGGAGGACAACAATGCTTGTTTCCAAATGAAAATGGTATATGAACTTCTCAAGTGTAGGTTTATGTATGAAAACAAAGATAAGATGCATGAGGTAATATCTTGATTTGCTGGAGGACAACAATGCTCGTTTCCAAATGAAAATGGTATATGAACTTCTCAAGTGTAGGTTTATGTATGAAAACAAAGATAAGATGCATGAGGTATGGATAAATTATTATGGCATGCCTATTTGTTTTGGTTGGAACTAAAATGTTATCCTCCTTCTCAAGTTATACTTATTCTAACCCCAAAAAGCATCCCGCACACCCAAAAAGGGCAAAGACAAGTCGTGTGATCGTGATGACCTGGTGTCCATTGTTGGTCCAAGATTCAAAAACAAAAATTTAATAGAAGCATTGAAAGGTAAAGGACTTTCAAAGAAGCACAAACAGTCGTTGTGCTTGGTTTGATTTATACATAATATTCTTTGGGCGAAAGACGTTAACAACAACATAATCGTTTGTTTAATAAAGATCTTCGAGGATCTTGAGGTGTTTAACAGCGACCCTTGGGGTTATGAAATCTTAAAAATGACTGTCAAATATTTGTTGATTCCGTTAGCACCAAAGACAGTCAACTTATTTGGCTTTCCATGGGCTTTCATGGTAAATGTTTCTTTCTTTTATTATGATATCATTCATTTTGTTTACACAATAATGACTTTGATTTATTTACGTTATTTTATAGGTTTGGGCATTTGAAGTCATTTCTTATTTGAGACAACAAGTGAACTACCAGGAAGAAGTTTTCTGTCTAAGAATCTTGAGATAGTTGTCGGCCAAAACTGATAAAAATGCAAAATCTTTTGATCTCTTCAACCCCTCGAAGGATGCAGTATGTATAATTATAATTAAGTTTTTATTTTAATTAAGATTTTTTTGAATGATCTAATCATCATTCTAATATATGTAATGATTTATGTTAGATTTTGTATCCGTCGCTAGTTCCGACTAATCGAGAGTTGATGATGCCATTTTTTCTTACTTTATGGTCTGTTCAAACTTTATCGTACCCTAAGGTCATTGACAGAGTAAAAATAGAATTATTTGGAGCAACAACCATTACAAGAAAAATAATTTTGGAGGTTGGGCTTGTTGTTGTTGATAGTTTTAGTGGTGATGGAGTTTTTGTTGGTGGTAGTGGTGCTTCTATTGGGTTACATGTTATGCAACAAATTATCTATCGCAACAAATTATCCACCTGTTGCACCGGTTGGCACACAATGGATAATCTATCACAACAGATGTCCTATCTAGTGTATCAGCTATAATATCTGTTGCACCAGATATAACATCTATTCAATATTTTTCATTGAGTAAAATTATTTTACTTGAAGAAGACGTACTGCATCATCCAGAAGGTTAAAGAGACCAGCCTCCTTAATTTTTGGGTTGTTCTTTGCAGCCAACTACCTAAACATCCTTGGATGAGAAAACTCATCCGGTTAATCCATTACTTGCTTTCGGAGGGGAAGAATGACTTCAAATGCCCAAGCTTAAAAAATGTAAACAGGAAGCAAGCAAAAAGAAGTCATACTCTAATAACTATATTCAATATAAATTAATGGATGTGTAAAAAAGGTGATTAATTTTATCATGAAAGCCCAAGAAAAGCTGTATAATGTGGTCATCCCCGAGGATAGCTTTGTTAGTAAATATTGGACAGTCAAGTAGAAGTTGTCGTATCCCCAAGGATAATTGTTGAATTTATCAAAATTCTCAGGACACGCCAGCAAATTATCTTTTATGACCTTGTTGATGTCTCTTGACAATATAACTAAATGGGCAAATCAAACTAAGCACAATTGTTTCCTGTACTGCTTTGGTATGGTTTTATCCCAGAGATCTGTCAACAAATCCGATGCTTTGTAGCCACATCGAGTAATGTCCAACAACCCATCTATTTTTTCCTTGTGTTTGTTGGTTCTGCTGCTTGCCTTGGATCTTTTGCGGAGTGTTCCGTTGGTGATCGGTGATTCTTCTGGACGATCGCATCTCAAGCCTATCACTATGGCAAACTCTTGCAAGCCAAAACAAACTAGCATGCCACAGTAGTTGATCAAGATTTCATCCATCTTTTTGCCCCTCTCCTCCGAATCTTTATCATCCCTCACGTACTTGATCCTATGCTTGAGAATACCATATACCATCCTCATTTGGAAATGGTCAAGGGGTTCTTAGGCAGCTCAAGAAAGCGTCCAAAACAGCTCCTCTTAAAAAGTCCGTCTATGTTTTCTATCTTCATAATTTTCCTAAAATAATTAAAAGGTTTCCCCAACTGACACTTAATATAAGTTCACCAGTTAGTTTTAGTTTATTTGTAGGATCATCTATCGGTATCGCAACTTGAAACCTGTCAATACTAAAAGTTTTGACAGGATGATGCTGGGATGTCGATATTAATTCATGCCCCATTGGTGATCCATTATCATCATGTTGATGACCATCCTCTTTCTCACTCTCTAGTTCCTTTTCTTTCTTACTTTAATTTTCTTCAACACCATCTATAGACCCTTATCCACCTCCCTCAATCTCTCCTCAGCTTCACTTTTTATTGACTGAGATTGTTCAGAAAGCTCCTCTGAATCCCTCTCTACTATAACTTTTTTTGTTGGGTGGTCAGATGTTGATCCACTTTCACTTTCTTTTTTTTGGGAGACATGTTTTACATACAAACAATAGAAAAATAAAAATTACATTACAATTGATTTATGCATAAATTTTAAAAAAATACATTACAAACACCACCAATACTGACACACCAACAACCACTATCAACCAATGCCAAAAACACCACGAATACCACCACCATCGACAACCATCACAAAAAGCTCCAACCAATGCCACCACAAATACACCAACCAATGCCACCAACAGCCACCACCAGTGCCACCATGACGACGCCGACCACCACCACCATGACCACCAATACCATCCAACAATATCACGACAGTCAACAGAACACAATGATAAAAATTAGGGTTTTCTCAAGTTCTTCCTACGATTTTACCATCAAAACTCAAAATTATAAACTCATTCTCGAAGATAATACAACTAAAAGTTTTCTTTTTCATCATTAACCTAAAATCCCTTATTTTTTAGAAAAAAATAACAAATATAGAACTCTTCTCGAACTCTGTTACTTACAAAGATAGAGAAAATGACTGATACAAGAAAGAATGAAGTCAAAAATAACACCTATGTGGTAAAAAATGAGAAGAAAATCGATTTGTTGTGTAGGATTGAGTAATTTGTTGAGTAGTTGTCTTTACTGTATTGTTGAGAGAGAGAAAAGAGCAAGAACTCGAGATTTGAAATGATGAAATGTTTTTCTCGCAAATGAATGATTTGTATTTTGAAAAAGAATGACAAGTTTTGAAGATGTTAATTTGGTTCGAATTGATCTTAATTATTTTTCAAAATTATAAAAGATATGCTTAATTTTTAACCCTCTCTTCATGCAATTGCCAAAAGACTCAATTGAAGTTGTAGTTGACTCTATGCGAACTCACCCCTAGTCTTAGATTAATCAAGTAAGTTATTAGTCTAATATATGAACTTAATTGAAATTGTATAAAAATAAATGTTCAACCTATTACAATAGATTACCCATCTGTTGTAAATTATCAAACAGATTAAGTCATCTATTGTGACAGATTACCAATCTATTATAAATTATCAAATCGATTAAGTCATCTGATGCAACATATGACTCATCTGTTGTAAATTATCAAATAGGCACTGCCATCTGTTGTAGTTGACCCTATGAGAACTCAACCCTAGTCCTAGATTAATCAATTAAGGTATTAGTTAAGCATATGAGGTAATAAGAATCGATTCAGCTCAGAGTGATCGATCAACGACTCTGGTCGGGAGGAACACAATATCGTCTTATCATGCAATTAACAAAAGACTCAATTGAAGTTGTAGTAGACCCTATAAGAACTCGTCCCTAGTCCTAGATTAATCAGTTAAGGTATTAGTTAAACAAATGAGGTAATAAGAATCAATTCAGCTCAGAGTGATCGATCAACGACTCTGATCGGGTAGAATGCAATATCGTCTCATCATACTATCTCCAAAAGACTCAATTAAAGTTATAGTTGACCCTATGAGAACTCTTCCTTGGCCCTAGACTAATAAATTAAGGTATTATTTAAACACATAAGGTAATAAGAATTGGTTCAGGTTAGAGTAATCGATCGACGACTCTTGTCGGGAGGAACGCAATATCGTCTCATCATGCAATTGCAAAAAAACTCAATTGAAGTTATAGTTGACCCTATAAGAACTCGTTCCTGGTCCTAGATTAATCAATTAAGGTATTAGTCTAACATATGAACTCAATAACAATTGTATAAAATAAATGTTCAATCTATTGCAACAGATGTCATTTTTATTGGATATAATCAAACATATTAAGTCATTTGTTACAACATATTACTCATCTGTTGTAAATTATCAAACAGATTAAGTCATCTATTGCGACAGATTACCAATATGTTGTAAATTATCAAATTGATTAAGTCATCTATTGTAACAGATTACCCATCTGTTGTAAATTATCAAATAAATGCTGCCATCTATTGTAGTTGACCCTATGAGAACTCACCCCTAGTCCTAGATTTATCAATTAAGGTATTAGTTGAACATATGAGGTAATAAGAATTGATTCAGCTCAGAGTGATCGATCGATGACTCTGATTGGGAGAAACCGAATACTGTCTCATCATGAAATTGCCAAAAGACTCAATCAAAGTTGTAGTTGACCTTATGAGAACTTGTCACTGATCCTAAATTAATCAATTAAGGTATTAGTCTAACATATGAACTCAATTAAAATTGTATAAAAACAAATATTCAATCTGTTGCAATAGATGTCTTTTTTCTGTTGGATATAATCAAACAGATTAAGTCATCTGTTGCAATATATTACTCATTTATTATAAATTATCAAATAGATTAAGTCATCTATTACAACAGATTACCAATCTATTATAAATTATCAAATTAATTAAGTCATCTGTTGCAACAGATTACCCATCTATTGTAAATTATCAAATATGCGTTGCCATCTATTGTAGTTAACCCTATGAGAACTCATCCTTAGTCCTACATTAATCAATTAAGGTATTATTTGAATATATGAGGTAATAAGAATTGATTCAGCTCAGAGTGATCAATCGACGACACTGGTACGGAGGAATGCAATACCATCTCATTATGCAATTGCCAAAAGACTCAATTAAAGTTGTATTTGACCCTATGAGAACTCGTCCCTAGTCCTAGATTAATCAATTAAGGTATTAGTTGAACATATGAACTCAATTGAAATTGTATAAAATAAATGTTCAATCTGTTGCAATAGATGTCCTTTTTATTGGATATAATCAAACAATTAAGTCATCTGTTGCAACATATTACTCATCTGTTGTAAATTATCAAACAGGCGCTGTCATCTATTGTGACAGATGACCGAGCTTTGGAAATATTCAAACAGAAATTGCCATATGTTGTAAAGTATGACTTTGATGTTTTAAGATCCTTTTTTTGTAAAGCAATTTAGGTATTTCCTATCCGATATCAAAAAGATAAAATACTAAGGTGGTAAAAAATATTACTTGGATAACTCAAAAATCTCCTCAGTGAGTAGTCTTATCTGGTCTTTTCAATGTCACCGTCTCCTCGTGCCCCTCAAAAGTTGTTAATGAATATTTAAAACCCATATCTACTCCCTCAATTTCATTTTAGTTGACCCTCTTTCTAAAAATATTTGTTTCAATTTAGTTTTCCTAATGATGAAATCAAGAGGATTTTAATATGTTTTTCCAATAATACCCTTATCATTAAATGACTAAACAAGTTGTATATATTCAAATTTATATTTTCAAAGCATAATTAATAAGACTAATTTGGTAAAATAGACCTCTAATAAATATTATTCTTAATGGATATGCCAAGTCTATAGGGGCCAACTCAACTAATATGAAACGAAGGGAGTAGAATACTCTCTCCTTCAGCCATAAACTCGAGACGAGAAATTTAGCTCATCTCTCTCTCTTCTTTATTCTCAATTCTTTTTTTCCTTTTTCCTCTCTTTTCTCCCTTCTTTCGGATGAGGATCCTTTTGGATCTCAATCGATCAATATCTTTCCTCGACTGAACTGGATGTTCCGATCTCTTTGCTTTTTTGACATTACAGGTATGATTCACTATTACTCTTTCCGTATTGTCTTCTTCTTTGTATGTCATTTAAATTATAAATTTACATCTATTGCTATTAATGATTTACCCATTGCCAGTTTTCTATTTATTGAGAAAATTGAAGGAAAGGTGACTTTTAAGTCTTAAATGAATGAACCATTGTTTTTATTAAAATATGCAAAAAAGTCATCTGTTGGGAGAGCTTAAAAAGCCTTGTTGTCAGTATAATTTTTTTTATGTCTTTTGTTTGTTACTTGATGGTGCTGTTCCTGGGGGGGGTGGTCGTGTTAGAACATGTGGTGTTTGTGTTGCTGATGGTGTTGGAACATATGGTGTTGTTGTTGTTGGTGGTGGTGTTGCAACAGTTTACTCAACTATTGTAACTGATGAATCATCTGTTGGAATAGACGGAGCAACTGTTTGAAGAAATAAAACCAGTAGCAAGGCTGGTTTGATTTATTCCAATAGATGACCCATCTGTTACAATGGATGTCTCATCGGTTGAACAAATAGGTAATTTATTGCATCAAATTAGTCATCTGTTGATTTACTCAATTTTGTATTACTCTTTTGTACAGACGAAGCAACTGTTTAAAGAAATCAAACCAGTTGTAAGACTGGTTTGATTTATTCCAACAGATGACCCATTTGTTACCATATGTCATACATTTGCTGTAACAGATACCTCTTGAATTGAACAGATGGGTAATCTGTTACATCAGATTGATCATCTATTGATTCACTTAATTTTGTATTACCCTTTTGTAATGTTTTTTTGCTCTCTCTTGTTTGATATTAGATGTATTTCTCTTGTTTGTAGATAAAAGAAAGTGAAACTGGATCCATTTTTGCCCGACCAACATTAAAGGCTAGATTAAAGATGGATTCGGAGGAATAAACTGCTTGCAGTTGGAACCACTTCATATGTGGGAGATATGTATTACTGATCAACCTATCGTGAAAACACATATCCAGTACAATGATTTTATGAATGTTTATTATTTACCTATTAGGCGTTAGTCCTTCAAACAAGATATGGTATTTTACAATTAAGGTTATTAGGTTCTAACTGGTAAGGATAAGGGACCGATACGGTGGTGTTGATATTCTGTTACAATTTAATGACAGTTTATGCTCATGTTTTTGTTTCTAAGTTTGGGGAATGGTTTAAGTTTTTGGCGGTAGTGTAAATATCCAATAGTGATTGGACCAATTTAATGGCGTAATGAACTTCTTGAAAGGCCTCCAAAGCCTCGCACTGCAGCAAACAATGATGGAACCAATAGAAATTCTCCTGGTCCAAATTTATATGGATGGGTTGTTGGGGGAGACTATTATACAACAGAAGGTATTTGGGAGAATACCTATGTGGGAAGGGGGAGGTTGAGAAGGCCATATATCATCTCAGACCTTGTTTAAGAGGAAACACATGGTAGGAAGGAAAGTGTAGAGAATCTGGCTAATGAAATTGACATGAGAAACGAAAAAACTGAACGAGCTTCAAATGTGGAAGTGTATCCAAATATAAAAACCCATTAGTCGTTGAAGAAAAAGAAGAATGGTTAACAAGACTAGAGCTGGACACTTTGCTAGAGACTGCAACTAGTGAGCGTGACCTCAATGAAGACTCTTACAAAGTGCAGGACAAGAACTCTAAGGAAGCAGCTTCGCGAGCATGAAAGGTGGTAAGATTATCGGTCAGAATTGAAACCTGAACAACTACTCCTGAATTAAAAATACGGGATCAAGCCAAGGTGGAAATTTCTCAAGTTAAACTTACATCCCATGCCTCCTTTTGGTCAAAGGCAGTGGAAACAACAAGGCATGGGATTTCTGCCCAACTTCAAACCTTTTTGTTTCTACTTCCATTAACCTAATCATAGCCACAAATAGAAGACATGGCATGCAAGTTAGACTTCAGAAATTGATGCCTTGACTTCACTTATTTTTAATTTAGAGTTGTTGGTTTAGATTTCAATTCTGATCGATAATCTTACCAATTTCCTGTGCTCGCGAAGCTTCTTCCTTAGAGTTTTTGTCCTGCACTTTGTGAGAGTCTTCATTGAGGCCACGCTCTCTAGTTGCAGTCTCTAGCAAAGTGTCCAGCTCCAGTCCTGTTGACCATTGTTCTTTTTCTTCAATGACTGATGGATTTTTATATTTGGATACACTTCCACATTTGAAGCTCATTCAATTTTTTCATTTCTCATGTCAATTTCATTGGACAGATTCGCTAGAAGTTCCTTACTTGCTTCCAGGTGTTTCCTCATAAACAAGGTCTGAATGATATATGGCCTTCTCTACCTCCCCTTTCCCGCACAGGTATTCTCCCAAGCACCTTCTACTGTATAATAGTCTCCTCGAATAACCCATTCATATAAATTTAGACCAAGCGAATTTTTATTGGTTCCATTATTGTTTGCTGTAGTGCGAGGCTTCAGAGGCCTTTCAAGAAGTCCATTGTGCCATTAAAATCGGTCCAATCACTAGTAAATATTTACACTGCCGCTAAAAACTTGAACCATTCCCCAAACTTGACACAAAAATATGAGAATAAACCATCACTAAATTGTAATAGGGTATCGACACCACTGTCTTAGAACCCTTCGGACTTATCAGTTCGCATCTATCAAACTAAACTGTACAATGCAGGATCTTGTTGGAAGGATCAGTGTCTAATCGGTAAAACACTGCATTCACAAAATCATTACACTTTGTGTGTGTCTGTCACGGTATCCTGATCAATAATACGTAACTCCCATGCATGAAAGTGGATCCATTCATCTGTATGTACCTTATTATTTCCACCCCATCAAGACATATCAGAAAGTGTTGTTTATTTATCTGCATATAAAATAACTGATAAATCAAATTCTCCATCTGTTATAACTGATGAATCAGCTGTTAAAAGAAATCAAAATATCTCCTTCAATAGATGGTCCTTCTATTGCAACAAATAATCTATATGTTGCAACAGAAATTACATCAGATGGTAAATCTATTACGATAGACCATTTGTTACACATATAGACCATCTGTTGCAATAGATGGTAAATCTGTTGTAAAGAAATCAAAACATCTCCTTCAAAAGATGGTTCTTCTGTTATGACAAATAATCCATATGTTGCAACAAATATTACAGTAGAAGGTAATATCTATTATGACAGACCATCTGTTGTACATACAGACCATCTATTGCTACAGATGGTAAATCTATTGCGACAGATGGATGATCTATTGCAACAATTTAATAATAACGGCTCTGACCATGTCTCAAACTATTTTGAAAAGGTGAAAAGTATTAATGTAAAAGAAAAAGTCGCGACTTATCACAGAAAACAAAATTTCAGTAGTTTGAGTGTAATTAATACAATGGAGCTGAACAATCATGCCTTTTGGCTTGACACATCCAGATTGAATTCTCTATAAATAGGTCCCTCCTTAATCTTCATTCTACTTTATTTTATTTATTTCTTGTATTTTTTATTTTTGTATGACATCTTCAACCACTTCTCTTCAAAGAGCATATTCCTTTCTCGTTAAGGTAAGTTTTTTCCTGTGTAAATCTAATAGTTGGTAGTATACGTTGTATTACATTCAGACTCTTTTCTTTACTTTTGTGTCTTACATTTTTTGTCAATTCATGCGTGTTCTAGATATGGTTGATCTTGTTTGGGACATTGCTATTTTGAGCAATACAGTGAGGAAACTTCAGAGGCAAGTTAATGACCTACAAAGGGAGTTGGTCGCCGTGAGAGCGACAATGTTCAGAGAGATGTAGAGGCTGATGAGGGTTCTGCTGCTGCGAGTTGATTGACCGACTGTCATTAATGATAATGATAATAATAATTAGAATGTGTTTTTTCTTTTAACGTATGTATTTTAATTTTTCTATATCGGATCTATACCTAATGTATTTTATTTTTATTTTAATAAAAAATTAATTTTTAGTCGACTTTGGCTTTTTAATTCTTATTCAATTTTCATTCTGTCTATTTCTTCTAAATATACATGTTAATATGTTGACGGTTTGAGGTAAGAAGCAATTTTAAATCCAGAAGCAATAGCAATTTTGGCTTTTGAGTTCTTTCAACAGATGGACTATGTGTTGGAACAGATTGATCATCGATTGAGTTTTTGTCAAAAGATTATCCATCTATTGTGATAGATTTGTCATCTGTTGGAGGAAAATATTCCAGTTTGATGGAACTGTGTTGTGTTCTTTCAGCTAATGTCCATCTGTTGCCACAGATGGGTAATCTATTGAAAATAATTGTGGTCTGCTGTATTATTTAGTTCTGTTTTGCCTCTTTTTATTGATGGACAAGTTATTGAAAAAGATATTTTACATATAATAAATGATAACATTACGTTCACAACAATGAGTTAAATATATAAAAGTTCACAACAAACAAACACACAAGTTTTTGCAATTACAAAGATCATGGTGGATTACGATCCGGACATGTAGTTCTTTTATGACCAACGCGCTTACATACAGAGCACTTGTTTCTTCTTGATGAAAATGATTCTCTGACTCCACTCCCCTTCTTATATGGATTTCTTCCTGGTTTGATAGTGCTTGGATCAATATATGGATGAGGTTTTAATCTCCCCAAAAGCTCTGCAGGAACAACCCAAGATTCTTCAGGAGACACCGGAGTAATATGCCCACTATATGCCATTTCATATTTTTCCATTGAATAATATTGGGAGCAGTGCTCGTACACTTTAGGTCCATATTTTGGACCGTATTAAGCTCAAAGCGCTGCCATAGCATGTGGACAGGGTATTTTGTCCAAGTTAAAAACTTTGCACGTATAAGATCTTGTTTGAAGATTGACCATGGCAACATCACCATGACCAGTTATACTAAATTTGTAATCTGCTATTTTATGAGATAATAACCTATTCCCCAAACTGATGTTCGTTGATATTATTTTTTCAATTTCAAGAACAAATTGGGTTCTTCTTGGGCTCTTGAACTGCAAACGCCTTTCGTTAAAAAATTATCCATACTTTTTGTTTATATCTTCAAACAGAGCCTTGGTGGAAATTTTTTTTTCATCACTAAACAATAAATTCACCGATTCAGCTATGTTTGATGTCATAATATTATACCTATATAAAAGAATCACTTAGTACGACATCATACTAAACTTGTAACTCAAACAAGACATTAAATTCATAAGAATGTACCTATCTACCAGACAAAATGTCCGATTCCATCTCTCGAAACTGACATATATGAGAAGTTCAACTACCTTGGGATTTACATCCATTATTTGATTGAAATGGTCTAAAAACTCATCTCTACTATATGTTTTAGCTACTCTATAAAAAAGGGTCACGACCCTTTCGTTGTGATAGTTGGTCCGAATGTTCACTCCAAGATGCCTGATGCAACAACCAAAGTAAGCTGAAGTGAAGAAAATTGAACCCATCTTTTAATACTTGGATGCATATCCAATACAAAACACAACTCTTCGGTATCTTTGACGTAGCTTCGCAGTTGTTCAAAAAAAAATCCATAAAAGGCATCACATTACTTGTCCGCTACACAGAAAGGGACAGGAAAGATATGATTCTCCGCATCCTGTGCCACCGCCGCTAGTAGAACTCCATTATACCTGCTCCTCAAAAAGGTACCGTCGACGGCTATGCCTTTTCTCAAATGTCAAAACCTTGAATCCAAGCACCATAGGATACAAAAAGTACTTGAACCTTTCATTTTTATCAACATGCAATGTCGTCTTACTTCTGGGATTTGTGAACGCAATCATGTAACGGTAGACATCCAAGAATGCATACCCATGCTTGTGTGTCCCCCTAACCAAGGCCTTGGTAATGCCCATGGCCTTATATATCTTTAAATAACTGACCAGTACACCCAATTCCATAAGGAGTTGATTGGCCATAACCCTTGTAGAAGGGCCTTTGCCATCGGGGAAACAACTTTTAAAATATTCACTGAGGACCTTTGCTGTGGCGTGAGGATTTTGGCCTATGATGTGCTCCGAAGTACATGTGTGATCCTTTTCATGTTTATGAATGACGAATCTATCAGAACTTACGTACTTCACCGCTCTCAACTACAACTTGCAGTTTGGTTTAGCCCATTTGTAGCTAAAGACACTGTTCAAATTAATCACCTTCTTTATTCTGAAATCTTTTTTCAAGCAAGAAATAAACAAAGTGGTAGATAGTTTATTCTTGTCCTTAAATGATATTTTTTTGAAAAAGCCTATCCCGTCGTCTTGAAGATTACCAGGCTGTGTCGATCGAGAAGAACTGCCCACCATATTGGTCGCATCAACAGGCGTAGGTGTTTGATCATCATCTGGAATATTCTTGTCTAGATCATCCAACCTATCATCAAAGATATCTTGTTGTTGTTCTTCTTCTACATTCTGATTCTCATTCTCTCTCGTCATTTCAACCACGTACACCCTTAACATCGTCCTGGATGAATCACTAAGATAAGCACCAACCGAACTTGATCGGTTATCTTGAAAGACAGTGCCCTCTGATTTTTAAAGAAGCTGTGCATGTAGCTGATGACGAGTTTTTCCGATTGCTAATTCAGTCCACTATAGCTGATGATTAAGTTCACGAAATCATTATACAAAACATCCCTTTGGACTATCATAGCTATCGTCTCTAGCATTTCACTCTCCTTCCAATGCCACATATATTGATTGCTTTTTTCTATCCATTGACCATGACAATCCACTCCTATTGTTACTGATCCTTCGATTAGTTGTACCCAAATAAAGTCATTTGTTAAAAAAAGTTAATAGTGATTTTATAGTGCCGTAAATGAATCCCAACAGATATATAATCAATTACAATTGATTACTTACCTGTTGAGATTCATGTTACGCTCCTGAAACTGATTTTAATAGATGAGTCATTTGTTGTAACAGGTGAATCATATGTTGCAACAGACTATATATTTGTTGCACAAAATGAAGTGCCTATTGCGATAGATGTTACAGTTCTGAGGCACCTTTGAAGCTGATTACAACAGATAAGTGATATGTTACAACAGATAATTAACCTGTTATGATAGATGAATTACCTGTTGCAACAAATGATGATCTGTTGGAATCGAGGTCAGGTTCTATCGCAACAGGTTACTAATATATCACAACAGATATTTATCCTCTGTTGGAATTAATTTCAGGTTCTGTTACAATAGGTTAATAATCTGTTGTAACAGATATTTAGCCTGTTGCAACAGACAACATATCTATTGGAATCAGGTTCAGGTTCTCTTGCAATAAGTTGCTAATCTGTTGGAACAGATATTTATCATGTTGCACCAGATAACTAATCTGTTGCAACAGATGTGTCATATATTGCAATAGATTACCCATTTGTTCGATTCATGTTACAACACTATAGAACCATAAACATGAATCCAACATATGAGTTTTCCGTTTAAATAGATGGCTCTTATGTTACATTCATGTTCACATGCTATTTATTATTGAAAAAACAACACAATAGCAGTTACCCAAATGACAAATTCAATTAAAAATCATAATTTAACTTACCAAAGTCTACTATGAAGTAATACCAAAGTGGAAAGTTATGTATGAAAAAAAATTTGACCTAAGAAATTGGTAGCAACAGTAGCGGTAACAACAACATTAACAATGGTCAACAAAAAAAAGATAAAGATGCTGATAATGAAGCAGAAGATGATGAATAAAGCAGTAGCAACAATGAACAACAATAATCGTGAAGAGAGAGAAAACAACAACGGGTGAGAAGAGAGAAAAACACGCCTTTTTCCCTCTATTTTTCGTTATATTAGGTAAATATTTGGATCAAAGTGTAAATTAAAAAACTTGTGGGTTATTTTTAAACTTTTTCAACTTTTTAAATCCATAATAAAGTAATTGTCACCCCCACACAATTATTAAGACTTGTGTCACCTACACCTCATTTTAAAACTCTTTTGTCACCTACAACCCAAAACCCCGAGTTACCAGATGTGTATAATACCAAAATTTTCAACAAAAGTAAAATATGATAGTTGAAATGTGTTTTGATAAATAATTATTGATAATTTCAGTAGAAAACTCATGCACTGATAATACAGATGCAACACCTGAAAAATCAAAATACTGTAGGTGTGTTTTTTATCCTTCACTGAGAATTAAATAATACTTTTAGCAAGACAACTACTACATAATTCTCTAATCATAAATCGGTTGTGGAAAACTTGCAAAATGTAAATTGCCTAGTAAAACTTGGAAGGAAATCTCTTTTAAAGGCAAAGTATATTTTACATTGGCGATAATGCATGATCTGAGTTTCTTAGATCAGTAGTTCACTAGGCATCGAAGGCAATATTTTAAGCTTATGATACATTTTTGGTCAGGAGAGTATACAATCGAAAAAGGATCTCATAGTACTAATTGTTTTGAAGTGTTATATTTTTAGTTACTTGTCTTTGAAATATTAGTAGGAATGCAGAAAAGGAAATAATATATTTTGTAAATTCGTCCTCTAGGGGATAATTATTATAGGAGGTAATCCAAATTAGAATAATAGATACTGATCCATGATTATTATAGCTCTAAATCACCAAATTGGATAAACTTCTTCTGATAAGCTGATCAATGGGAAGAAATAAAATAACGTGTAGTGCAGGATGTCATTATCACAAACTGTTCCACTATAAAAAGGAAGTGACAAGTTACATACTAGGATGCCTTTAGCATCGAAGGAATCCCATATACGAAACTTGGTGCAGCTAACTAATGCATCTGAATAACAGACCAACTATAGAATAAAGATTCCAATTCTTTCTTTAAATGCTTTCAAACGGATGAGCTAGTTGATGTTTAGTCCAAAATTATTTATATACAGTGAAAAGACAAGGTAATAACACAATTGAAAAAGTGTTTATATATAAAGAGCATAAAAAAGCAATAAAAACATCACAATTGGTTAGGATATAATCAAATTTCATGTTAACATACTTATATTGTGCAATTCATAGCAAAAAGTAGTGGAAAGAACTAACCATAATAATTTTCTTATGGTAACGAAAAATGTCAAAATACAAATTAATGAGTTCTCTAAATTTTTTGAGCTAGGTTTCAGTAGTGAGATTAATGTTGTGTTTTCTTTTTTTTTTTTTTTGAGTCAAAGATTTGTCGAAAACAACCTCTCCATCTGATAAGGTAGGGGTTGTCATGTAACAATAAGGTCTGAGTATATTCTAACCTCTAGAGAGAACTATATTGAGTATGTTGCCGTTTGTTTGTTTGTTGTTGTTGTGCAATTTCAGTTTGTGGGATCTCCACAGAGCGAGTAGAAGAAGAGGAGTCCTCAATTCAATTTCAATCTTCGTCGAAAGAGCATAAATCACTATAGACCTAACAATTTTCTATATTTTCGGAAAGGAATCTCAAAATCATACACTAATATAGGGAAGGAGCGAGACGAGGATATTGTAGAGCTAGAGTAAGAGTAATTGAATCAAAACTACAATGTTGGATAACTTTTCACAATTGGTACAAACGACAAATATACCTATTAATGAAAAAAAAGTTCAATTTCAAAAAATGCAACTGCTGCCATATTAATAGACTACTAGGTCGATTAGGTATTGTGTTTGTTGTTATAGCTGAGAAATGTTAGTTTTTATCCGTAGATCATAACAAATGGCTAGAGGCAACAAACGTAAGGCTGTAGAAGTTTATAGGTCTAAGAAAAGAAAAATAAGTAGTCCATCAATCGGAGAATAGAAATTGCAGCGAGGAAGCTGTTGAAGCGTCGATTCGAGAGCCAGAGGAAATAAAAATTAAGGCTAGGATAGACGAGAAAGCACTGATCTTGCCCCACTGTGCAAGGTTTGTTTCAGCTGAGAGGTATGACCTCGCTACAGTCCTGAATAATGTCGGATCATTTCCAGTTAAGATATCCGTTAGGTCTCGTTTGAAAATGTTTAATGAATTCAAACAAGTCATGGTTGATTAACGTCTGAAGTCTAGGTTTAAGAATTCTTGTTTTGGTGGTTTATGGGACTTGCCAGAACATATGAAGTTCAACAGACAGCTTGTCCACTATACACTTCTGCACCGAGTTGAACTGGACAACATGCTGCATGAAATGTGGTTCAGCATCAATGACAGGCCTGCCTATTTTGGCCTGAAGGAGTTTGCGCTAATCATGGATTTAAACTATGGACGTTATCCCCGTGATTTAAGATATGTCAAAGCGATGGAGGAGGGTGAAGCTTTTTTAAAAAAGATTGTGAAAAATAGGAGTGTAAATGTGAAGAGATTGTTGAAGCTTATTAGAGGTGGGAGGCTAGACAAGGAGGACAAGTTCAAATGCTGCTTGGTTTGGTTCGTGCACTGCATATTGCTTGCACACGACTTGTCAAAAATCGTAGACATAGACACCATCAAGATGGTGAATAACTTGGGATTCTTTGAGAGATACCCTTGGGGTAAGGAGCCATTTACCTTGACTCTAGACTATCTAAAGAAGCGAATCAAGCAGAAGAAGACATTTGAGACAAAGGGAATTTCATTGTACACGCTCTACGGATTTCCCTGGACATTTATGGTATTTGATTATAAACCATTGAAGTAGTTTATTATATACTATAATTCATCTATGGTGTCTATAATATACTTACTCTCAGTTTTATATTTTTGGTTTTCTTTTGGTCATAGATTAGGATATACGAAGCCTTTTCCACGCTCGACAGGGGAAATAGTAAATCAACTAAAGACCCGTTACCCATTCCCCGATTGCTCAGGTGGCATACCTCAAAAGGCGATAAACTAATCGAAAGTGATCCATATTTGAACGGATGAAGCACAAAGGTATGAAACTATTCTTTCGATGAATAATTTTACCAATATTGTGTTGCTAATCAATCATGTTTGCCTATTTATATGTAGAGAGTGCTGCCGTACCTTATCCCCACAGTCCGTGAAATGAAGCAGCACTATATGAAAAAGTTTAAGGCATTCACGGACAAACCGGAGGACGCATTCATCGATGGCTTGAAGACCCATCTAGAGGGTGTAACTGTCATCACCTCATCAGAGGATGTGAGGATGGGGATGATGACCAGGATTTGGGTAAAAATGTTGTTTCAAGGCATGCCACTCGAGGTGGGAGGACGAGTAAGTCGAGAGCATCGGGAAAGACACTAATGATTGAAAATCTGGAAGAACACATGTTTAGGCTGGAGGATTCGATCAAGGACATCACTGATTTTATAAAAGATGAGAGGCTGAGGAGAGCAGAAAAGGAGAAGCAAAAGAAGTGAGATGAAGCTGAAGGTAATATCTGCTCTATATATTATAGAAGTTGCATATTTATATAATCCCTTTTACTTATAATAATAGAATCTATACCATTCCTCATCAATCGATAGCTTAGTTTATTATAAACGGTAAATACTTGAAAATGCAGCTGTATAGGTGCAAAGTCGGCATTCAGCAGCGAGGGTTGTCCACGATGACAGTGGCATTAAAGAAGCGCTCCTTGAGATAACAGCTTTGGAACAGGCCTTCATCAATGCTTATGAGGTGATGATCCCTGAGGTTGCAGTTGTTGTAGAGAAGGAAAATCTCGATGAAGGGGATGAAGAGAAAGAAGAAAAAAAATAAAGAAGCTGTTTGTGAAGAAGAAAACAAAGCTGATGGTCAATACATGACTAATAATATAGTCTGATATAGATAAAAATATTTATCTATATATAATATACTCATCATAAAAGGTCTATTTTCAAAGGATGTGAAATTAAAAAAAGAGAGAAATAAAATAAAATAAAATAAATAAACATCATTCACGTAATGTAAAGTGACTAAATATCATAATATGAGATTATAAAACAATTGGACACTCAATCAAATGGGTATAAGGGAGGAAAATGGTAGTAACAACCAATTACCTTGAACAAGCATCCCTGTTGGGAAGGACTTCTTGTTCTCATACACGACTTGTCCATTGAACACTCATAAGTGACAACCACCACTCCTCCTTATGGTCATCACACAAGTCTAATCTCTTGTCATGATAAGTAGTCGTTCTTTAGTGCTTGGATGATTAATATTTATTTTATTTTATTTTATTTTATTTTATTTCTTATTTTTTGTGATATTTTAATGATCTACGACTACGCTGTGTCTTACATAACACTTGATCACGTCAAAAAGTGATTGAGAGTCAATTGATACATCAAAATTTCTTTACAATGTTTTAATGGTGTTAATTGACATACTCTAATTTTATTTTATTTTATTTCTATTTTTTTTCTAATTATTTCAAGCTGTCCATATATTCAACAAGTTGATCATAGACAGTCTAAAAGGTCTATAATTAGCTATAGTCTGAATCGATAATAATCAAATATACAGGATAATCAACACTGACATCAATATATAATTCAGACGTCACCCAGTCGATTAATATTTATTTTATTTTATTTTATTTTTCTCCTTTTTGTGTCATCTCAATGATCTACGACTATACCGTGTCTTAGATAACACTTGATCACGTCCAAAAGTGATTGGGAGTCACAATTGATGCATCAACACTGATTTACAATATTTTAATGATGTTAATTGCCATACTCTAATTTTATTTTATTTAATTTCTCCTTTTTTGCCATTATTTTAAGCTGTCAATATATTCAGTGAGTTGATCATAGACTATATGCGTGATCTATAATAGACTTTGTTATAACTCGATAATCGTTCAATATACAGGATCATCAACACTGATTTCAGTATATAATTCATACTTGAAACAGTTAATTATAGAATTTGTATTTACCGTAGTCGATTATTTATTCCTATTGTACTCTGAGTTTAAATAAAGTTTGCAAATCTTAAAACAGGGACTACCGAAGAAGCACCAACAAATCACTATAGATAAATAGAACATCATGAAGACAGAAACTTGAAACTTGTTTATAGATATATAAATGTTCATTGCATCCATATTTATAATTTTTGGGGAAAAAATCCCAAACAAAAAGGCAAAAACGAAGTTTTCATTTACATAATCCTACCATGAAAGCTTTATTTGGCAATGAACTATAAAACAAACAAAATTAAAGCAGACTAAACTAGGGGGATGAAGGGGGGGGGGTGATGAGTTCACAAGGGTCCAGGTTGAGCCTCTCGGCTATGGCCCAAAGAAAATGAGCCATCCGGTGAAGCTCTCTATCCATCCATCGTTGATCAGCAGCAAGACCCTGGAAAAGAAATCCAGGTCACTCCAAATTCTTAGCAACTCTATGTTGTTGATGGTTGTCATTCTGTGCAATGGCCGTAGTGGATGCGTCTACCTAGCCTTCTTATTCTCCCTAAGTATTTTTCTTTTGAAATTGTGTTAAAAATTGACAAGGTTCTCTTTAAATAGACCAGATCATGAGAAAATTAACCAATAGAAGACGTACACGTATTGATAGAAAGGGAGAAGGCATGTGAGAATAAGAAACAAAAAGTAGCGACGGTTGTGGCAGTCGAGGCATTTAAAATCGTGTCGTTTTGCAAAGTGTAATCATTACATTGAAAGGTTCAGTGTACAAGGTATAGGGTTTCTTTAATAGACTACACTACAGATCGATGATAGACTATATATTTTAAACTATACCCCCTAGATAACGCATCGATGTATTATATATTTTGAGTCCAATCGATGTGTAATGTGTATAGTCGATTTTAAAACTTGGAAAGGCAGTTTTCAAATTGGCACCCTTTCCAATGCATCACAATTATTTTGAATTCAACATTGTATGAAGAAAAGAGTTTGTTCAATAAACAACTAGGTAGGTTTATTATACACTACGTATTGAACATTTACTTACTAGACCAAACACTGATATATTATATATTATGAGGCTGGTCAATTATTTCAGTCTAGAATCTATTTAGTACGTGGTTTTCAAAACAGAATACACATTGCATACTGTCCAGTGCATTTGAACAAACATAAAACATAAAATACAATGCCAATCATATTATCCTACGTTAAGGCTGCATGTTGTTCTCTTATGTCCCGGCTTTTTGCACTTGGAGCACTTGTTTCTTTTCTTGTACCTTGAAGGCTCCAACACACCCTTAACGCATTTCACCTTCCTCCTTCCGAGCTTGGGATCGAAATCAGGTGGAAGAACTTACATTCCAATATACTCTCGTGCCACACTCCGCTTCGAATCCAATGGTGCTGCACAAATAGGTTCCAAGTATGCAAAAAGGTATGACTCTTTTGAATATATTTTCAAAGAGTAGTTGTAAATGCTAGTGCCGTATTCATCCCCGTGCTTCAAGCGTAATGCTGCCATTGCATGAGCGCATGACAATTTTACCAAGTCGTACTTTCTGTAAGAACATGACCGTCTCAAAAGATTAACTTTGGCAAAACAACCGTAACCAAGCACGGTGAATTCGTTGGTGCTTCCGTTTATGTTGTTCACATATAATTTGTCCACCTCGGTCATGTTTTCCCTCAAGATCGCCTCGGCTACGAGAACGAATGTGGTCTTTGAATTATCCACCTCCCATACCTCTTCCTAAATATTTCTCCAAACCTATGTGCAATTGAATTAAAAATGGCCTCCACTGGATACTCTCTTTCGTCACGCAATATTGAGTTGAGCGACTCAGCGATGTTTGAGGTCAAAACATTGAATCGATTACCAAGAAAGTGAGTCCGACTCCACTTTTCAAATCCAACTTCATGCTCGAGGCAAGTTGCTGTACCGGGGCATCTTTCTTTAAGAGCGTTGAAGTAGTCATTAAATTCTTCCAACGTGTACGCCTTGGACACATGGTAGTACAAATAGAGAGAATCGGAACAATGGTGATTTGTTCAGAGATTTTCATTGAGATGCCTTATAGAAACACCATGATGCGCAAGCGAATAATGCCTTGTGAGGCCATTGTCTATGCTTACGTGTCTGTCTGAGATAACGTACAACTCTGGTTCGTCGACGACAAAGGCCTTAAGCTTCTCGAAGAAGAAGCCCCACGACGCATTGTTCTCCTTATCCACCACACAATATGCTAAGGGATAGATATGATTCTGCGTATCTTGAGCGACAGCAGACAGCAGCACACCCTCGTACTTGCCGGACAAATATGTGCGATCAACGGCAACAACCTTTCTCATGTGTGCATATCCACGTATAGAAGCCCCAAATGCCATAAAGGAGTAAATAAACCTTCCAGACTCTTCATCGACCATAAGGGAATTAATAGACCCAAGGTTGAGGCTGTTGAAAATATATGAAAATACAGGAAGCACTGCATATCAGCTCTCGGGCATACCTCAAACTATATTCTTTGTAATGACGCCTGCCATCCAACACTTCCAATAGCCCGGCCTGCAATGTAGCTCCCTAAATACGATTCTCTCATTCTCTTTCGGGCTTGGACCTTTGTTGTCGACGAAAAAGTTCAAAATAAGTGAGGCAATGACCTCCACAGTGATATTTTTGTACTTTTTCGTGACATGATCCACGCCGAAAGTATTCTCTCCCACGTACTTGTGGACATGAAACCAACCCGATTCTCCTATAGCACATGTGCGCACCATCCATTGGCAAGTAGGATCTATGCACCTCACCCTCAAGTATTTCTTACAACTCTTCACCATTGTATAATTGAACGACATTTTCACCGACGCCTGCTTCAACAAAAGATTCAACATTTTTTTATCCTTGAATGTTTGTCCTACAAAAAGATTGGTGCCGTCCAAGAAAGAGTGGCTTCTTTGTGGTTAGAGCGTCCCGTCCTCACTTACTCTATACTCCTCTTCTGCATAATCTTTACTATTATCTCATTCATCACCACCAATGCTATCGTATTTTGTTGAAGTATCATCCATAGTTGGGGGTGGGGGTGGGGGTGATGGTAGGGGTGGGGCTGATGTGGAAGCTTTTTTCCGGGACCTTTCAACAACTTTAACTCGCAATATAGGTCTGGAGTTATCAGAATCAACGCAAAGCATATATAATTTTACATGTCTATCATTTCTTATGAATGTTGGATGGATTTTTCCCCTCTTGTTCATCAAGTAACTAATTACCACTTCGCTTTGATCACAACTTAATTCACCGCTCTCCATTACACTTTTAACCATATCGGCATATGAACCATTGCGATGAAGGTCAATAGACACTGTCTCTTTAGATGCGGTTTTTCAAACCCAACATTTAGGAGTCTCCCCCCATTCACCAGAAAATATACCACCAACAACCACGTAATCTATAATAGACATAATATACCTCGATAATAGTATTCAATAGACTTGGATAGTGGTTTATGCGCCTAGACTTAATAGACTGAGGTTGTCTTCTTCCTATCCACTGGCCTTACAGTGCATGATTGACCCTTTTCCGATGACCACCAGAATAGTCTGACGAATTTCAGCTTACAAACAACCTAAAGAGTATTGGAATGTTGCTATTGAGCCAAGAATCGATTTCAAAATGTGGGACTGATTTTTTAAGCTTTTTGTATGAAAACGAAAGAAAAATTGGAGCTAAAAATAAGCAGAAATGGCTTACAACCATGGAGATAATGTCACTTTTCGATGGATACCGAAAAATTCAACGAAAAATGGTCGAAAAATTAAGAAAATGGCGCCAAAATTGGGTGGTTGCTAGTGGATTGATTGAGAAGCTTTGATTTTTTTTTTTAATTATTTATTCAATATTTATATTGTTGAAGATGGACTAAAGTGTAGTTTTAACAAAATTGGGGCTGAAATAGGAAAAGGGACTAAAGTGTAGATTTTATAAGTTGAGTGCTAGGTTTGCATTTTATTTTTGTGGACCCAAAAAAGTGTTTGTTTTCTCAATTAAAAAAACTTGGCGTCTAAATATCAAAAAAAGTTTGGGAAGTGGCGTTTTTGCCAACTCTCCCCAAAAACTATGTGAAAAGTACTATAAATTGTATTTTTTTCTTTATTCAATTTGATTAAGAAATACATCTTAAAATATTGATAAAAGTTTGTATCGTTTGACTCTAAAAATAAAAAGGAGCAGTAAAAAAGAATGGACGGAGTACTAACTTTGCTTTTATGTGAAAAGTTATTTTTGAATTTTTTTTTGAGCAAAAGTGATTATTAATTTAAAATGAAGGAAATTTTAATTAAAAGGCAATCTATTAAGCGACAAGAAGAGACCAATTGTAAATACACAAGTGGGAATGGTCTTAAAAAAATAAGGACAAAAATGAAAATATTTAACAAAGGAACATCATCAATTGCAATGTGTATTCTCTTAATTCACTTAGCCAAAGAAGTGAAATACCTAAAATGCCCTTGTGAGGACTACCAAAGATTGAGATCCTCCCTTTTATATAGTGGTAATATATATATATATATATATATATAATCTATTTTAACATCAACTGCTATTTTTTACTATTTATTTTATATAATTTTATTGATTGATGAGAGACATGTGCAAAACATGCACTCTACACTAGTACACTGAAAAGGCTGGTATTAGTAATACATAGTGTAATATATAATAGAGTGTATAACTAATGCAAACATTAGTTATAACTAAAAATGTACCAAACAAGATATTAGTAGTACACAAAAATAATATATGTATTATTTTTGTTAACACACTGCCAAATGACCCCTAATCAAAATCAGGAAGAACTCTTTTGATGTATATTATTTTGCTACAAGCCACATCTAAGAGGTAGGAAGGGCAATTTTCATCCTCATTGTTTTTACTGGATAATGCATAATTCATCCTTGGTGTGAAGCTGTAGTGATATTGCTCCATCTCTTTTATAATACTAACTATAACTATAATCTACAGATTAAGGTCAGCCATAACCTTTATAATAGAGTAGTAAACATTAACATAAAAACCAAAAGGATAGGAAGAGTATTTATTTCCTACCCTTCCAATTTGGATTTCAAAATACATATTAAGATATTTGCCCAACCTTCTAACTAATATGGTGCCATTAATTTTACCTCAGTAAAATTCTCCCTTCAACAACACTGAAACTGAGAGCAATAGCGTCCCCTGTTTCCACAAGCCAAGGCCAATACTAAGGCTAAACTTTGTGTTATTTCCTTCTACAGGTATGCAGAATCTGTATATGTAGAACAACAACTTCTACTTTAGTTCTATGTTTAAAAACAAGAACACAATGAAGTACGGTAAATACCCTCAACACAAGATCAAAGTGATCTTTCTAAGAGGTGTATTTGAATTTTAGTAATAAAGATGGAAACAGAAATGGCCAAGTCACCCGAATTCACAAAATTTCCTTAAGGAAATGATTCCCCTCACTGTACCCGAGGTTGCAGAATTTTCCTCCCAGGATAAAATGACCAAACAAACCAATTGTAGCGGTACCTCAAACAATTGGAATATCTTCAAACGCACAGAATATTTTTATTGATCACACAGAGTAATTTTGAAGTCAGGAAGGATTTTGTATTCTGAAAAATTTTCATATCTAAACTTGTGAATGGAAGCAGGTTTATATAGCCATAACATTCCTCTTTGAAAAGGTGACATTGGTTCAATTAAATGGTGTATCTTTTTGGGAAATTCATGTCCGTTCATCCAAAGAACATGTCTTTTCCTGAACAGGAATATCAGTTCATAAAACAGTGGCACCAGTTCACGAAAAAGTGGCACCAGTTCGATAAAGTATTGCATCAGTTCAAAACACTGTTTCAAATTCTGCATGCATGTATAAATGGAGGTTTGAAACACTGCAGGAAAAAGAAAATTTTTTTACTGTGATTTTCCTTTGGTATTTTTTGAAATTCAAATAAAGTTTTTCCAAAAAGATAAATCTCATCGATCGATCATTTGACAAATCCAAATTCAAATCCAAATTCGAAGCCGAGCCGAGCGAGCGATAACGATGACGGCGCGAGTCATCTCTATTTCTTGCCTCACTTAGCACGTAGAGTAAGTGCTTTCTATTAAAAAAACTCCATAGTTCCCTTCTCTAGTGAACTTTCCAATTTCGGGAGTATACCTTCTAAATTAGTGTCTCTTTTCTTCCACCATTTTTCTCTCAATTTTCTATTCATACCTTTTTCATACATATTGTACCCAACAATCCCCCACATGAATGGGGGATGGTTATTTTTTGTAAAAGTTTTAGGAATAAGTATGTAATCATCAAGCAAAGACTGATTGCATCTGGATAAATGGGTTTTTCTTTGAACTTTCCGTAGTGAACATGCATCTGATGCACTCGGTCAATTGGTAGATTTGATATCTTTGAACCGTTGAGCTTTAATATACACCTAGACAACACATGTCACACAACCAGCCTTTTACCATTTTATGGTTCTCACGGTTTTATTCTTTTCAGCCATGAACATGTCCCGGTTTCATGAGAGCTTAGAGAATAGGCCTTTACTAACATTCTCCTTGAAGCGGCTTCTACTTCGCCCTCACATAGGTTATTTCTAAATGTTCAATCCTATAGATTAAACTATTTATTCAAATCTGCCAAATTTAGATAATCATTAAAAGACTTTTTACTTTAAGTCTTATCCTTGATTACTATACATTGTCTACATCATGAGAATGGGTTGGGTAATTGACAATGTTGAACCTGCCAGACACAACTTTGTTTGATCTCCTTGGACCTAGCTCTTAGGATCTCCAGTCTGCTAGGTAGAGTTACCGCCGTGCTGACTTATCCTAGGCTTTAAACCTATTCCCTTGGATTTCCTTTCAACTCCTTCTCTAGATAGGCCTTTTGTAAGTGAATCTGACACATTATCCTTTGACTTTACATAGTCAACAGTGATAATTCCACTAGAGAGAAGTTTCCTAACGGTATTATATCTCCGTCGTATGTGGCGAGATTTACCATTGTACATCATGCTCCCTTCCCTATCTATTGTCGCTTGGCTATCACAGTGTATACATACTGGTGCCACTGGCTTGGGCTAATAAGGAATATCTTCTAAGAAATTCTGAAGCCATTCTGCTTCTTCACCGGGTTTATCCAATGCGATAAGTTCAGATTCCATTGTAGAGCGAGCAATACAAGTCTGTTTGGATGATTCCAAGAGCCTGCTCCTCCACCAATAGTAAATACATATCCACTTGTGGATTTTACATCATTTGATCCGGTGATCCAATTTGCATCACTATATCCTTTAAGTAGCACAGGATATTTATTATAATGCAAAGCATAATCTTGAGTGTATTTAAGATACCCCAAAACTCTTTTCATTGCAATCCAATGAGTTTTGTTGGAATTACTCATGTACCGACTCAATTTACTGATAGTGCATGCTATGTCTGGTCGTGTACAGTTTATTATATACATTAAACATCCCAATACTCTTGCATACTCCAATTACGTGTCACTTTCACCTTCATTCTTTCGAAGTGCAAAGCTCGCATCCAATGGAGTCTTGGCAATACCGAATTCCATATACTTGAACTTGTCAATTACCTTTTCGATATAATGAGACTGTGAAAATGTCAACCCTTGTGGAATTCGATGAATTCTTATACCTAAGATTACATCTGCAACTCCAAGGTCTTTCATATCAAACTTGCTCTCGAGCATTCGTTTTGTTGCATTTATGTCAGAAATGTCTCTACTGATGATCAACATATCATCCACATATAAACATACAATGACTTGGTGATTTGGAGTGTCTTTAATATAAACACATTTATCACATTCATTTATTTTGAATCCGTTTGCCAACACGGTTTGTTCAAACTTTGCATGCTATTATTTTGGTGCTTGCTTTAGTCCATATAATGACTTGATAAGTTTACACACCTTGTTTTCCTTTCCTGGAATCAAAAAATCCTCAGGCTATTCCATGTATATTTCTTTCTCCAATTCTCTATTTAGGAAAACGGTTTTCACATCCATTTGATGGATTTGAATATTATATACCACCGCTAAGGCAATTAACATTCGAATAGATGTTATCCTTGTTACTGGCGAGTATGTATCAAAGTAATCAAGGCCTTTTTTTTGTTTGAAGCCCTTTACTACAAGTCTTGCCTTGTATTTGTCAATAGTGCCATCTGTTTTTATCTTCCTTTTGAAAATTCATTTAGAACCTAAAGGTTTATTTCTGGGAGGAAGATCAACCAATTTCCATGTATGGTTGCTTAAGATTGAATCAATCTCACTATTAACTGCCTTTTTTCAAAAGGATGATTCCGAAGATGCCATCGCTTCCCTAAATATTTATGGCTCATTTTCTAAGAGAAATGTTACAAAATTCGATCCAAATGAAGTATACGTTCTTTGACGTATACTACGTCTTGGATTTTTTTCATTATGTACACTCTCACTTGGTTCATCTCGAGGTCATTTAGATTCTCCATTAGACTATTCATGTCTAATTTTATATGGGTAAATATTTTTAAAAAATTCAGCATTGTCTGATTCAATTACCATATTTTCATTAATATCCGGATGTTCGAATTTATGAACCAAAAATTGACATGCTTTACTACTTTTAGCGTATCCTGTGAACACGCATTCCATCGTCTTAGGTCCTATCTTAACCCTTTTAGTCATAGGAATTTGGACCTTTGTTAGACACCCCCACACTTTCAAATATTTCAAGTTGGGTTTCCTTTCTTTCCATTTTTCATAAGGAATTTATTGTGTCTTACTATGAGGAACTCTGTTGAGTATATGATTGGCTGTAAGGATAGCCTCTCCCCATTAGTTTTACGGTAAATCGGAACTTATAAGCAAGGCATTCATCATTTCCTTCAAAGTTTGTTTTTTTTTATTTCCGCAATTTTGTTAGATTAAGGTGAATACGGGGCCATAGTTTGATGGACGATTCCATTTTCTACACATATTTTGACGAAGGTAGATTCATATTCTCCGTCCCTATCACTTCTTATCATTTTTATCTATTTATCTAACTGATTTTCAACTTCAGTTTTATATTGCCTAAATGCATCTATTGCTTTATCCTTTCTATTTAGAAAATAGACATAACAATATCTAGTGCAATCGCCAATAAAATTTATGAAATACTTTTTTTCACCACGTGATGGTGTTAACTTCATATCATAAATGTCAGTGTGTACTAAGTCTAAAGGATTGGAATTCCTTTCAATGGAATTATAAGGATGCTTTGCATACTTTGATTCTACACATGTTTGACACTTTGATTTATTGCACTCAAAGTTTGACAAAACTTCTAAGTCAATCAGTTTTCATAACGTTTTATAATTAACATGGCCTAAACGTTCATGCCATAAATCGTAAGACTCAAGCAAATAAGAAGAATTTGAACTTTTATTTATTTCAATAGTCATTACATTCATCTTATAAAGGCCCTCGATGAGATAGCATTTTCCTAATACATTTCTCCTTTGCTAATTACAATTTTTCCAGAAATGGTTACACATTTGAATCCGTTCTTATCTAGAAGTGAAACAGAAATTAAGTTCCTATGTAATTCTTGAACATACAAGACATTGTTAAGTGTCAAGACCTTGCTCGAAGTCATTTCAAGCACACTTTCCCTGTTCCTTCCACCTTAGCAGTAGCGGAGTTAGCCATGTAGATCATTTCTTCTACTTGAGCCGGCGCAAATGATGAAAACAACTCTTTCTTGACACATAC
Organism: Capsicum annuum; assembly: GCF_002878395.1. Classification (NCBI taxonomy): domain Eukaryota; kingdom Viridiplantae; phylum Streptophyta; class Magnoliopsida; order Solanales; family Solanaceae; genus Capsicum; species Capsicum annuum. The sequence continues at coordinate 64,220,139 of NC_061121.1, forward strand.
ATTGCGGGTGGCACCAGAATCCATCCACCATTCGCGAGGATTCCCCACCAAGTTACATTCTGAGAACATAACACACAAATCATCGCATTCTTAGTTGGATTCAATCATATTTGCTTGATCCTTTTTCTTGCCTTTCTTCGAGGCACGACAATCCGTGGACTTGTGGCCAATCTTTCCACAATTGAAGCATTTTCCCTTGAATTTCTTCTTGGGTTGATTGCTTCTTTGTTCAACTTTCTTTCTTTTCTTAGAATTGTTTTGATCATCTTCTACAATATGTGCTCTATTAATTGTAAAATTCCCTTTTGACCTTCTCTTGGCAGCCTTATTATCCTCTTCAATACGCAGTCGGACAATAAGATCTTCAACATCATCTCCTTGCATTTATGTTTCAAGTAATTTTTGAAGTATTTCCACAAAGGTGGTAGCTTCTCAACTATCGTTGCTACTTGAAATGCATTATTCATAATCAAACCTACAAAACAATTTATGTGAGTATTAAGAACCTTTTTAATTTATTCAAGTAAGGTATTTTTCAAAGATATACCTTTTTCTAGGAGATCATGTATGATGACTTGCAACTCCTGCACTTGAGAGACAACCGATTTGCTATCTATCATTTTAAAGTCTAGGAACCGTGCAACAAGGAATTTCTTAATTCCTGCATCCTTTGTTTTATATTTTCGTTCAAGTGTCCCCCGTAAACATTGTAGAGGTCGTCTTGGAGACCACTCAGAATATAATTCGTGCAAAGGAAGTCTAAATGTTTCCAAGCTTCTACAATTATGAAACGCTCTTTGTCCGAGGTTCCCTCGGGCACCTCAGGAGCATCTTCACTAGTGAACCGTTGCAGACACGAAGTAGTGAGGTAAAAGAACATCTTTTGCTGCATCACTTACAGTCAATGCCCGCAAATTTTTCGGGTTTCTCCGTCGGTGCCATTGTAGGCGGAGCATTTGTGCGACTTGATGTGGCAATATTAGTTGCCCCCACAGACGTTGCCGTATCTTGCATTTGATTATTGCTTGTCATTTTTTCTGTCACCACAAGACAAAAAATACTTAGTATTTTCAGAATACTACTTATAAAGTTAAGCAACTTTAAACTTTTCTTCTTGTTTCTAGTTGACAATGAAGTTTTTATAACTTCCAATTGTCAACCAAATGATCTTTAACTTTTGATGAAGTTTTTATGACTTCAAATCGCTAGTTAAGTTCAGGCGGAGTAGAAAGTTAAAACTTTAATCTCCTAAAAAAAGCTATACAGATTCTGAAATTTATTTCCTTAAGATTGTTATCTCCTTCTACGTGTACGCAGAATTTGTATATGTAGAACAACAAATTCAACTTTAGTTCTATGTTTAAAAACAAGAACACAATGAAGTACAGTAAATACCCTCAACACAAGATCAAAGTGATCTTTCTAAGAGGTGTATTTGAATTTTAGAAATAAAGATGAAAATAGAAATGACCAAGTCGCCCGAATTCATGGACTTTTCTTAAGGAAATAATTCCCCTCACTGTACCCGAGGTTGCAGAATTTTCCTCCCAGGATAAAATGGCCAAACAAACTAATTGTAGTGGTACCTCAAACAACTTGAATATCTTCGAGCGCACAGAACGATTTTATTGATCACACAGAGTAATTTTGAAGTCAGGAAGAATTTTGTATCATGAAAAATTTTCGTATCTAAACCTGTGAATGAAAGCAGATTCACGAAACAGTGGCACCAGTTCGATGAAGTATTGCATCAGTTCAAAACACTGTTTCGAATTCTGCATCCATGTATAAATGGAGGTTCGAAACACTGTAGGAAAAAGAAATTTTTTTATAGCATTTGTGTTTTTCCTTTGGTATTTTTCGAAATTCAAATAAAGTTTGTCCAAAAATATTAATCTCATCAATCATTAAAGTCAAAGCCAAAGCCGAGTTGAGCAAGCAACAATAATAGCACAAGGCATCTCTATTTCTTGCCTCACTTAGCTTGTGGAGTAAGTGCTTTCTATTAAAAACACTTCATAGTTCCCTTCTCCCACCAATGTGGGAGAATTAGTGAAATTTCCAATTTTGGGAGTACACCTTCTAAATTTGTGTCTCCTTTCTTCCACCATTTTTCTCTCCATTTTTCATTCTCACCTTTTTCATATGTATCGAACCCAACACTTTGTTAAGCTGCGTTTTTCTAAGTACAATCAGGAATCAAAATCATTGTTGTCCGTACCATTCGTTTAAGTGCACCTCAGTACGTCACTAGTACACGAGAAAATGAAAAGCGCAGCCCTCTAGACAATGGTCCAGAGACCTCACTAAATCAATATCCATATGCAACATGACAAACTATTTATTTTCATATGGGCATTTAAGCTGAAACACTCACCCAAGAGAGGATTGCCAATGCAAACCGAATGAGCAATTGCATTATGACCATTCACGAGCAAACAAATGAAGCCAGTACACGAACCAATTCAAACTTAAATATTTCAGTACTAACAATAAATACACGATAAGAGTATAAACACCAATGATATCAATTCTTCAGGCAGGTTCTGCGATTTCAATTCCTCTCCAACTCTTCTTTTTTAGATCAAAAAAGAAAATCCAATTTTGAATGTTTGCGGAGTCGGTTTTCAATATGATCTCTCCATCAGGAGTATAACTACAACAAACGAAAGACATAAGACATGACGACAAAAACATATGGGGAAAGGCAATAATATACTTCACCCATTCTTCACTTCCTTTAGATCTATCTAACACCCACAAATCCATCTCTTCACAATTCCTTCCTGAATGATCAGTGGCTGCTAGTTTGCCTTCTACTTTCGGATTTAACATTAAATTCCACTACACATACTTTATTGTTGTAATCAGCGAAGAAATAAATAACTCCACCAATGCAAACTCCTCCATTAACTGATATCAGTAATAACAAATAGTGTGCACTGTCAATCGGTTTCCATGATTCACTGCCTACAGTGTGAATCCAATGTCTCGTGGGAATTCATATTTTCTCAGAATATGTAATCATCAAAATTATGTACTTCTGTTCATTTGGTTCAAAACCTAATGAATAGTGATGAAGGGTAAATTCATCTTCCACAAAATATAGCCAAGGAAGAAATCTTACTTTTTTTGTAGTGGGATTATAAACAAGAGGAAGATGCTCGTTTGTATTCCACAAGCAGAACACACCATTAACATAATCAAATCGATTAAATACACTAAAGATTTGACGGGAAGTCGGGGAAATATATCATGGATAATTTCGATGGGAAGCCAAGAAAGTATATCATAGATTGTTGAAGTACTTTCTCCCTTTTTCTTGTCCATAGGGTAAAGCTTTTGTTGCTGTAATTAGCGGTGATCATGTTATGTTATGGTATGGTATTTGAAACTTTGGTATTATAATTTTGATATTCGATTTTTAAAAACATTATATTATTATCATATTATATTAATTCGGTATGGTTCGATATTTTGACGTTTGGTTTCGGTATTTTACGGTATGGTAATCGGTAACTATAGTTTGTACAACTTCGACAATATATACTCGTATACTAGAGTATTATTACTTCGACTTTTCAAAAGCGCGTCTTAATTGTATTATAAATACATATTACACATGTAGAAATATTGAAAAAGAAGTACAAATAAATCTTTTTGTTAGTCAATTAAACAAAAAAGACATTTCAATCAAGATAGAGGAGCGAAAGTTTCAATGTCTAAATATTTTTATATTAATACTAAATATTATATTTGTGTGTGTGTGTATATATATATATATATATATAAGTTACTTATGTAACTATATATACTTCGGTATGGTATTCGGTATTTCGGTATGTCATTTATAAATACCGAATACCAGATCATATACCAAAAAAATTTAAAATATATACCATATATCATGCTAAATACCATAATATCAAAATCACAGTATCGAAAATTTCGATTCGATATGATAATTCGATAGATACCATACCATGCTCATCCCTAGCTGTTACAATAGAAATGGCAGCTTGTGATCTCAATTACAAGTCATTTCATTGAATCATAGAGCTCATGCTTTCGTCAATACATATTTGTACCAATCACATAATGACGTGTCAACTCTTTCAAAGATACACTTATCTTTTCCTATATTTTTATACTTATATACTCGCTCCATTTAGGAAAGAATGAGCTGTTTTTTATTTGGCACAAGAAAATAAAATAAAAAATTAAATTTTGTGGCCTTAAAGGTGTAAATTAAAATTGTGTCAAATATACTAAAATATTCTTTAATCTTGTGGTCCTAAACATATTATGTGGAAAGTTAAAATGAAAGTATTGTAAAATAAAGGGGGTCATTATTTTTAAACGGACTAAAAAAAATAAGTCATTCCTTTTTAAACGGAGAGAGTATAAGATTACATATAAGAGAGGATCTTCCATTTTGATAATAGTCATAAGGGCTTTTTTGATATTTTAATTTTTTGATAAAATAAAATTATTATATATGACAACTAAAAGTATTTTTTTTATTACGTATTTTTATTTTCACCCTTATTCTTTTTATTAAGATCATTTCAATGAGAAATTTATAATTGATTTCCTCTTATCATATGTTAGATTACTATTTAATTAAAACTCCCATTATTTTAAATCAACAATCACTTTAACTCAAAAAAAATTTCAAGCTACGTTTTAATATAAAAATAAAATTTTCAATGATTTCAACTACAATCTTATAGTTCTTTTTGATATTATAATATAATAAATAATATCTTGTATCTATTATTTCTCGTAAAGGACATGAAAAAAGTATAAAACAACATTTAAAATGGGATGAATAAGTTACTAGGTGTGTAATAAATAAGTATAGTAAGTATATAAATCAAATGGAGTGATATACTAATGTAGTTTATTTATCATTTAATATCCTTATTAAGTTCATTAATAAAAGGATTCTTAATTGAGGTTCTAATTATTATAATATAAACTTGAAAGCATTGACCTTTTTTTCAGCTATATTAAGTTAATTTATATAAAAGCTTTTAATTGAGGTTCTACATATTATAATATAAACTTGAAAGCATTGACCTTTTTTCAGATGATTCTATAATATGAAAAAATGTAATTTGCAAAAATTATTGCCACTAAAATTATGAGAATTAAAATTCAATAAATATTAAAATAAATTTATTTTTATCTATAACTAAGAAAATAAATACTCACAAATTTTATAAAAATATCAATATTTTTTTTTCTATTTATGATCTTTATTGAAGCGTATTTATTAAATTAAATTATTTTTCTATACAATATATCGAATTACTTATAGCTTTTTGATATATTCTAATTCTCTGTTAATATCTTCTTCCTTATAAATAATATTTTTATTTAAAATTATCCAATTATGTGATTAACAACTCTAATAATTATGAAAACTTATAAACAAGCTAAGACTTGTTTAATGGATCGTTAGATATACTGATTATAAAGTAAAAATAGATAATGTAAATTATATTTTAAAATTAAAATTATTATTTTTATACTTTGAGTTTGGACCCGGGCTTAGCACGAGCCTCGTGAAACTTCATTTTATAATTATATTATAACTATATAAAAGGGAGGATCTTTGAATTTGGTAGTCCTCACATAAATTTCTTTTATCATTTTAACCCTAATTAAATTTTAATAACTTTGAAAGCTTTCACCCATTTTAGTAAATTTGAGCAATTATATGAACTTATTAAATGTCATGTAAAAAGTGATGAGTCATAAATAAGTGAATGTGGAAATAATAATACAGTTTCTGATTTGGATCCAACTAAATCCGAAATGAATTTTTCCAAAGGTTTAAACTGAATCAAAATAAGATAGATTTTAGCCCGGGATCTCCATCAAGAAAAAAGATCTCTGATGAGTTTTTTAAACTCCGATAGGAGCTTTTTAGGACATGGCTTTTCAAAACTGTAATAAAAATAAAAAAAAAACTGCTTTTCAGGAAGAATTTCATAAAGATCTTTCTGCTCATAATAAAATGTTGTTTTTGTGCCCTGATTTATGGCCAAATATGTGGATGATTACATTTCCATGATTGCGAGGGATTATAAATTACCTAGTGGTGAAATCACCACCGCAGTCTTACCTCTCCAACAATCTTTTCAAATTAAAAAGAAAAATAAAGTAGTCCATTTTACTGCTTTTACAAAATTGATTGAGAATGATACTGCCCTAATCACTGCTCAAAATGTCAACATGATGTTAAAACAACATAATTATACTAATATGTATATGAGTATATTAGGAAAATAAATTATTTGTTTGCATAAAAATAGATAAGATTCTTGCTGAGATAAAGAAAATAGAGTTTGGTAATACTAAGCAAAAAGATAAGGTGGTTACTGCGACTCCTAGTATTCAACCTCCACCTGAGATAAAAGACTTTAAGCTAAGTAGTGACTTAGACAATATAGCAAAATTATTAGAAGAAAAATTCAGTGAATTGAAGATTAATCCTATCCATGATGAAGAAATTGCAAAGGACAAGAATAGTCCGACTGAGATAAATAAGCTCTCAGTAAAATTTGCGAGGAAATCGGCTCAAAAAATGTTCTATTATCAAAGGCCTACTCCTCAAGACGTTCTGTTTGAAGAACAAGGATTATATCTTCATAACAGTTTTAGAGGTGATAAAATTTATGAATGGAATGTAGATGGTCTAAATGATAGACAAATTTCTACAATAGTGCACAGAATGCTAATGTACTGCACAATCTACAAAGCTAAATCTGGAAACACTGATAAAGATATTGCAGAAATGATTACTGCAGCTTTTACTGGTCAGCTTAAGGGCTGGTGAAATAATTATCTCACACTAGAACATAAAATAAAAAATTTAGGTGTAGTAAAAATAGAAAATGGCCAACAGACGATGAATGTTGTTTATACTTTGGTCATTAATATCATTGAGCACTTTCCTGGGAGATGGACTGGTAATAGTGAAAGTATCAGGACTCTACTCTAAAATTTAAGGTGCAAGACTCTGACATCTTTTAGGTGGTACAAAGATGTTTTCCTATCAAGAGTCATGGAATTACTTGAGAGTAATAATTCTTATTGGAAGTCTAAATTCATAGATGGTCTTCTTGTGTTATTTGCTGAAAGAGTTAGGAAAACTCTTAGAGGACCTAACCAAAGTATAAACTATGATGAGTACACTTATGGAAGCTTGATAAATGTTTGTACTCAAGAAGGGTTAGCTTTATGTAATGACATTAAGTAAAACCAACAGATTAAGAGACATAGTCTCAATGAGAGACAACAATTAGGAGAATTTTGTGAGCAATTTGCCATAGATATTCTTAAGACTTCTAAAGAGCCTTATAGGCATACGAAGAAGAAATTCTCTGAGGATAGAAAGGCTAAGAGAATTGAGAAAAGATATAGGAGGGAAAAGGATTCTAAATCCAACAAGGGCTATCGGAAAGCCAAGAAGACTAACGCTTGCTACAAATTATTGGGAAAGGCAGGGGCACAATCAAAGAGCCTAATAGGGTAACAGTGAAAATACCCAAGTAAACTTTCCCTTTCAATTTGAACGAAGAGGAGATAAGCAAATCCAATCAAAATAAAGTAATATGGTAGCAAATAACCAATCACACAAATACGATAAGACAAGAATAATAAGACACCAAATTTATGTGGAAAATCCTTCGGTGTGAAGAGTAAAAAACCACGGGACCAAAGCCTCCAATAAAAATATATTGGGTAAACCGATAACCCAATAAGAATATGCTAAATTAATATTTTACACCTATATATATATATATATACATATACATATATATATATATATACATATATATATATATATATATATATATATATATATATATATCTTAATTTCTCTTTTACTTCTACAAATTAGCAAACATATTATTTCAATTATACAAACTCTTAATTCCTCCTAACTAACATCTATTTTAAGCTTGAAGATTCTTGTAAATTAAAACACATCATGTAGGATTTTGGTTGCAATTAAGATTCCATTTCTTCACATGTTAGTTACTACTTTTAAATTTTATGAGTATTTTCTTATCGGTTAAATCGAAAACCAAACTGTTAAGGACTATAAACTAATAAAACGAAAATCAATAAAAAAAAATATCTTATTGGTTTAGCATATTTAAGAACCAAAAGCTGATAAACTGAATTAATAATACATAAAATAAAATCGAACCGACCGATGCACGCCCCTAATCTAGATATGCATGGTTAATTGATTGTGTTTTGTCCTTTTTTAAAAAGTTTTTATTTAGTTTATATATGTTTTGATAAAATTTTACCATTATGCTTTGAAAAATAGAAACTCATATTATATTTTGTAATATTTAATCTTATTTAATATATTTATATTGTTTTCCCTTTTTATATTCAGCATTCCTTTTGGTCCACAAATGTTAGAGGAATGGGCCGCAAAGGACGTAAATTAAAGATTGCTTTTATATTCAGCACTCCTTTTGGTCTACAAATGTTAGAGGAATGGGCCGCAAAGGACGTAAATTAAAGATTGCTTCCTTTTAATTATTTCTAAAATATTCTCCTAAAATATATTAATTAGTTCAGAGCTCGTTGAAAAGAAGAGTACGTGAAAAAAATTTCAATAATTCTCTTAAACTTTAAAAAGAATTCACTTTTTAAAGTATGAAAAAACCCAACGATTCATTTAATATGAACCAGAGGGAGTATATTTTTATAGTTATTATTTTCTGTTAAAATACCAAACTAACCATAACCATTTGATCAAATGCTAGGATGGTTACCATACCTTTCCTATTTTCCTTGTTCCTCTTTCACACCCCACAAATCGATATCTTGAAAGACCCTCTGCACACTAGTGATTTTTATTCATTATCATAGGCAAGAAGTCATTTTCAGATCTGAAAAGGTGAGATTTCACCCCACCCACCATAATTTCCTCTCTCCTCGTCACAATATCTATATTTTTAAAGGCATTTTCGGGATGAGTCCTAGGGCGAGTCTCCATGGCATGTATGAAAGACAGATTTATAGGGTGCAAAATTCTAGAATTTGAAGCTTAAGTTCTAGGCATAAAAACATACGTCTCGATCAGGGGTGGAGCCACCTTATGGTTAGAGGGTTCACTCGAACTCCCTTCTGTGAAAAATTATACTATTTAGAGAAAATGCTTTATTTCACTCTTGAACTATACCCAAAATGGTTGAGACACACCTCAACATAAAGGGTCTTATTACCCCTCTAAACTAATTAAAAGTTTAATTTTGACACCCTTAGCGCCTACGTGGCGCAACATACTGAAGGGTCCACCTAGGCACACGGGTGTTCCACGTAGGCACTAAGGGTGTCAAAATTATACTTTTAATTAGTTTAGGGGAGTAATAGGACTCCCGTTAAATTGAGGTGTGTCTCAGCCATTTTAGGTATAGTTCAAGGGTGAAATAAGATATTTTCTTTACTATTTATATATGGCTAAAATTATTTTTAATGTACACATAATTGATGTTGAACCCCCTTCGACTAGTTCGTGTGCCTACTTCTTTAAATTTTGAACCCTCTTAGTAAAAATTTTGACTCCGTCACTGATCTCAATAGGAACTCTTCGTTATTGAAGGAATACGCATTTGATCAAATTCTTTCTATGATGTAAGAATCTATTGATCTAAGTTCCTAACATGTTCAAGAATGTTAATTAGTGGTAGCGAAATGAAAAGAGAGTGTACATCAGATTTTTTGACTCATAGCACCTGATAGATCCCTCAAATTTAATATGGACGATGTTGTAAAGGCATAAAGAGGATTTGGTTATGGCATTCTCTAGCCTCTTGTCGTTTCATTGTTGGTTAGAGTTATGCAATTACTATTAATGCGAGATTTAGCTATTCCATCTTTTATCCTAAACAAAATAACTTAGACTACATTTTAGTTATGTGAGATTCTAAATTGCTGACCAAACAAAGTATTTGGTGTGTTGAATCTCACACATATCGCCAAACAAAGTTAAGGTTATACAAAATTTAATACATAAGTAAATTGTTGTTTTCTCGTTAAATAAAATTTTCATTTACAACATAAACTTCAAGAACAACAAAGAAGTTCAAACTATTTTCCAGAAAATAGCAAAATCAAACATTTGAAAAAAGATGAAGTATAGAAGATTCAATTCCACCGAATTCACTGTCTATTCTTAAGAAAATTATTTCTCTCAAGCACCCGAGGTTATATAATATGTCCTCCCAGGATAAAATGAATCACTTTAACATAATAACGGTACCTCAAATTCTGTCAAACTACAAACACACTCAACGATAGAAACTCACACTTTTTTCTTTCACAAAAATCATATTTATATATGAGGAGAAATCAAATATTTATAGACAAAAGATGGTGCTTTAAATAAAAGCAATGGTTCAGAAAGATGCCCCTTTTCGTAAAGGTGAAACTCTTCAAAAAAGGTTCAACTCTTCAAACAAGTCACAATTTATTAGAAAAATCATAACCATCCAAAGTGAAAATGTGCCTATTCAAATTCATCTTTTCTCTTGATGTCTTTTTGAAAAAAATCACCTATTCATTTTTATTTATACCTCTTAAAAACCTAACAATGCCCCAACAGGGAATGACTATTAGATCTACAAAAATATACTAACAGGTGTATGATTTACAAGAAAAAACTAATTTTATCTGGATAAGTAAATTTTCTTTGAACTTTTCATAGTGAACTTATTTCGAATGCACTTTGTCAATCGATAGATATGATATTGATAAAACATCGAATTTTGTTGTACACCTAGACAATACAAGTTACAAAACTAGTTTTTTACCTATGGTTTTCACTGTTTTGTTTGTTTCAGTCATGAACACTTTCTGATTTTATGAGAGCTTAGAGAATCGACCTTTGCTATCATTCTCCTTGAAGCGACTTCCGCTTCTTCTTCACATCGGTGATTCTTATACGTTTAATCCTATATATCAAACTACTTGGTCATACTTTCCAAACTTAGAAAACATTAAATAGCTTCAAACCATAAGCCTTATCCTTATTTTCTGAACATTATCTTCATCATGAGAATGTGTTGAGTTAATTGACAATTTTGAACCTCCAGTCATAATTTTATTTGATCTTCTTGAACCTGGAATATCCACTTTTATAAGTAGAGTTACCATCATGATGACATATCTTAGGCCTTAAATGCATCTTCTTTGATGATTTTTCAACTCCCTCTCTAGTTAGGTCTTTTGTAAGTGAATCCGATAGATTATCCTTTGACTTCACATAGTCAATTGTGATAATTACACTAGAGTAGTTCTTCAATGGTATTATGTATCCATCTTATATGATGAGATTTTTCATTGTACATCATGATCCCTGTGTTACCTATTGCAGCTTGACTATCACAATGTATGCATATTCTGATTCAGCTTCTTCACTGGCCTTATCTAAAGCGATAAATTCAGATTTCATTGTAGAGTGAACAATACATATCTGTTTGAATGATTTTTAAGAGACTACTCCTCCACCAAGAGTATATACATATCCACTCATAGATTTTATTTTATTTGACTTGGTAATCTAATTCGTGTACTATATCCTTCAATTACACCTGGATATTTGTTATAATGCAAAGCATAGTTTTGAGCATGTCTTAGATACACCAAAACTCTCTCCATTTCCATCCAGTGAGTTTGATTGGGATTACTGGTGTACCAACTCAATTTACTAATAGCATATGCTATGTCTGATTGCATACAATATGATATACATTAAACTTTTCAATACTCTTGCATACTTCAATTGTTAATTACTTTCACCTTCATTCTTTTAAAGTGCAAAGCTCACATCTAATGGAGTCTTGACAATATTGAAATTCAAATACTTGAAGTTTTCAAGTATGTTGTAAATGTAATAAGACTGTGACAATGCTAAGCCTTATCATATTCTATGAATTCTTATCTCTACTATCACACAGTAACTCCAAGGTCTTTCATATCAAATTTTTTTTCTAGCATTCGCTTCATAACATTTATGTTAGAAATGTCTTCATTGATGATCAACATGTCATTCACATACCAATAAATAATGACTTTGTGATTTGAAGTGTCTTTAATATAAACACATTTAGCATATTCATAAATCTTGAATTTGTTTTTCAATATGTTTTGGTCAAACTTTGTGTGCCACTACTTGGATACTTGCTTTAGTACATAAAGTGACTTTACAAGTTTATACATTTTTCTTTCATTATCAAGAACCACAAAATTCTTAGGTTGTTACATGTAAATCTCTTCCTCTAATTCTCCATTTAAGAAAGTTATTTTTATATTCATTTGATGAATTTTAAGATCATATAACATCACTACTGCAACCAACATTCAAACGAACATTATCCTTGTTATTGGCAAGTATGTATAGAAATAATTAAAGCCTTCTTTTTGTCTATAGTCTTTCACAACAAGTCTTGCCTTGTATTTATCAATAGTTTCATTAAATTTCATTTTTCTTTGAAGATCTATTTACAACCTAAAGGTTTATTTGCTGGAGGAAGATCAATGAAATTTCAAGTATGGTTGCTCAAAATTGGATCAATCTCACTATTGACAACCTTTTTTCAAAAGAATAAGTCTGAAGAAGACATGGCTTCTTTAAATGTTTGAGGCTCATATTTAAGAAGAAATATTATAAAATATATCCGAAGAAAGTCAACATCTTTTATCATTTACTATGCCTTGAATTTTCATTATTAGTACATTCTCCTTTGGTTTATCTTGAGGTCATTTTGACCCTCCACAAGACAACTAATGTCTATTATTATATGGATAAATGTGTTCAATGAACTCAATATTATCTGATTCAGTTATCATATTATTATGGATATTTGAATGTTGAAATTTATGAATAAAAAATCGACATGCTTTACTAATTCAGTTGTCATATTATCATATTATTAAAATCTGTGGTCCTATTTTCATCCGTTTGGGTATAATCTTGGACTTTAACTAGACACCCCACATTTGAAATATTTCAAGTTGGTTTTTTGTCTTTCAGTTTCTCATATCAAATAGATTGTGTCTTACTATGAGACACTCTCTTGAGTATTTGATTTGTTGTAAGGATAACTTTCCCCACAAGTTTTGTGGTAAACCTAAACTTATAAGTAAGACATTCATTATTTTCTTCAGAATTTTATTTTTCCTTTCCGCAATTTTATTTGATGGAGGTGAATACGGGGAGTAGTTTGATGAAAAAATTTTATTTTTCAAACACATCTCCGCAAAATGAGAATCATACTCTCCATTTGTATTATTTCTTATTATTTTAATATTTTTATCCAACTGATTTTCAACTTCAATTTTATATTGCTTTAATGTTTCTATTGCTTTATCCTTACGATTCAACAAATAAACATAATAATATCTAAAGCAATCGTCAACAAAAAAAATGAAATACTTTTTTCCCACCATGAGATGGTACAGATTTCATATCACAATGTCAATATGAATTAAGTCTAAGGGATTGAAATTTCTTTCAGTATACTTATACGGATGCTTAGCATACTTGATTCAACACATGTTTGACACTTTGATTTATTGCAATCAAAACTTCCAAACTAATCAGTTTTTGCAAGATTTTATAATTAACATGTCCTAAACATTCATGCCATAAATCATTTGACTCGCGTAAGTAAGAAGAATCAGAACTTTTATTCATATCAATTGTCATTATATTGATCTTAAAAAGTTCCTCAGTGAGGTAACCTTTACCTGCATACACTTTACTTTTACTTATTACAACTTTATCAAAAATAAATACATATTTGAATTCATTCTTGGTCAGAAGTGACGTAGAAACTAAGTTCTTTCGCAAACTATGGAACATGAAGGACATTCTTTAGTGTCATCATTTTGTCAAATGTCATATTCAAGCAAATCTTACCTGTTCTTACAACCTTTGTCGTAGCAGAGTTCGTCATGAATATCTTCTTATCAGTTGAGATGGAGCATATGATGCAAATAGTTCTTTACTGACATACACGTGGCGGGTGACACCTGAACTAATCCACCACTCTCTAGAATTTTTAACTATATTGCACTCTAAAGTCATAACACACAAATCATTCATTTCTTCTTTGAATTTAATTATATTTGCTTGATCTTTTTTCTTTCTCTGCTTTAGAGCCCAACAATCAACAAATTTGTGTTCAACTTTGCCACAATTAAAGCAATTTACTTTGAATTTCTTCTTAGGAGGATTGCCTTACTTTCCTATTGTTTCTTTCTCTTCTTTGATTTAGTGAGATCATCTTCCACAACATTTGCTTCACTTATTGTAGAATTTCTACGAGATCTTTTTCTGTTGCCTTATTTTCCACTTCAATCCTCAATCTCAAAATGAAATCTCCAATAGATATTTCCTTGCGTTTTTGTTTTAAGTAGTTTTTGAGGTCCATCTATAAAGGTGGAAATTTCTCGATTATTGCAGCCAGTTGAAAGGCATCGTTCATAATCAAACCTATATCAAAGATCATGTGAGAATCAAGAACAAGTTTAACGTATTTAATAAAAGTATTATCTAAGTTTATACCTTCAACAAGGTGATTTTGGATTATGACTTGCAGCACTTGGACTTGAGTAACTACAATTTTACTGTCTACCATCTTGAAGTCAAAAACTTGGCAACAATGAATATCTTTATTTTGGCATCCTCTATTTTATACTTCTTTACTAAGCATCTCAGAGTTCCTTCGAGGTCTTCATCTTGTTGTACACATTATACAAATCATCTTCTAATGACTCAGCATGTAATTTTTATATAAAAATTCGAGTGCTTTCAAGTTTCAGTTACTAAAAAACGTTCTTTTTTTTAGAAGTTTGTTTCGGCAACTCTCGAATGTTTTTCTTAATGAACCTTTGCAAACTCAAGGTAGTCAAGTAAAATAACATCTTCCACAGCCAAATTTTAAAATTAACACTTAAAAATATTTCTGATTTTTCCATCGATGTTATGACAGGAGCATCATTCGAATGGCTTGAAGTAACAATATTTGTTGTTGTAATATTAGTCATTCCATCATTAACTTGATTTTCATTAGTCATTTTATTGTCACTATATGTTTAGTATCACAAATACTAACAAAAAATCAATAATTATTTTCTAGTTTAACGATAAAGTTTTTATGTTCTTCTAATCATCAACCGAATGAATCTTCGACTTGTGATGAAGTTTTTATATCTTCAAATCACTGTCAAGTTCAAACAATGTAGAAAACCAAAAGCTTTTTAATCTTTAGAAATCAAAACAGAGAGTTTAATGAATTGGTGAAGTTTTTATATTCTTCGAACCAAATTTTCAATCCAATTTCTCATTGAAATTTTTATACTTTTCTAATCAAGGAAGTAGCATTCAAAATATTTTAGTCTCCACAAAATTAGACTCAATACAGATGAACCAAGTACTTGATTTATAAATAGTGATATTTCTTTTTCACCAAACAAGCACAAAAATAAATATTCTTATAATTTACTTAATAATATTATTTTTCATTAAATAAAATCTATATTTACAACATTAATTTCTACAACAACGTCAAGATAATAAAGAAGTTCAAACTATTTTTGAAAAATAGCAAACCAAACATTCAGAAAAAAAAAATGAAGATTGGGAGATTCAAGTCCACCGAATTCACAGAGTGTCCTTAAGGAAATTATACCCCTCAAGTACCCGAGGTTATGAAATATATACTGTCAAAATAAAATGAATCACTTCAACTGAATAGTGGTACCTCAAATTCTGTTAAACTACAAAAGTACTCAATGATAGGACTCATACTTGTGTTTTTTTAAAAAGAAGAGTGTTTTTTTTCCTTCACAAAAATCATAATCATATCTGAGGAGAAATTAAATATTTATCGTCAAAAGGTGGTGCTTCAGAAAAGAGCAATGGTTCAAAAAGGTGAACCTCTTTGAAAAAGGTGCAACTCTTCTGAAAATTCACAACCCATAAGAAAGGTGATAACCATCCAAAGTGAAAAGATGCCTATTCAAATTGTATTCTTTTCTTGGTGTCTTTTCGAAAAAAGATCTATTTATTTTCCATTCACACCTCTTAAAAAACTAACATAAATCACCTCCCAACAAGAATCAAATGAACCCCTTCATAATTTTTTGAATCATCGAAGTATCTACCATCTTTTCCTTATCATTATCAGTCTTTTAAAAGGCAGTTTGAGGCGAGGCATATTAAAAATGCACCGATGCATTGTGGGAAGATGAAAGTACTGAAAGGCGAACATCCCAAAATTTGAGACATTTGCGTAAGTGTGAGGCGCAAATTAAGCGTCAACCCAGAAATCTTTCCAAAGTAAAATAATAAATTACTATTAAATCTCTAATTTAAATTTAATACTAAAATACATGATTGGTAAATACATAAATACCCAAATCAAAAGCAAAAACAAAAATGCTTAAAAGTCACACTTCCAAACATATTTATCAATGGTTGTCGGCGGCGGCGCTACTCAAGAAAGTACTGGGCACACACTTTCTTCTTTCTAGTTTCTTTATTTCTTTTAGTTCTTTTCAAGGCACATTGTGGCTACTTTTTAAGTTATGTACCTTTTTAAAAAAATATAATATATAGTAAATGAGTGCGTAAATATACTGATCGAGTAACGAAAAGGAGGAGCTTGATTAATCATGCCTATATTTCTATACAAACTTGTGTTCTTGATGACATATAATAGTTTATTATGTGAAAAGTTGATTTTATATATTAGATGTTATTATGTGACGTTGGTTAGGTTAATAGGTTTTGTTTGGCTGAAGTAGTTTTAGATACATAATCTACTTATCTTTTTTTATATATATAATTTTGATGTAATTTTACTTTTTTTTTTTTTTTGGTGATTTATCTCTTTTAAAAAATATTTAATTCTAATTATATTAATTATAAACTATTATAAATTAAAGGATCCGTGGGACGTAGCCTCTAGACTTACACCTCGCCCCATACCAGGTAAAACACCTCGCCTTACGCGTCTGTCATTAAAAACACGGATCATTATAATCCAGGATACTGTCCATTCAATTCGCGATCCCCTCACTGTCTAACTGGAAATATGTGTCTTGTAATGGGAAATGTCAAGCCGGATCTAACATCATCCCTGTCAAATATGGGCAATGGCCCAACTCCCTTGACGGAATTCTTAAACTCAACATAGATGGTTGGTATTGAAGGGAATCCAAGGCTAGCCAGTGTCCTGAGAAATAACAAAGAGGACCTTGCTACGGTATTCTCTAACTTTTTTGGGGGCCTGTTCAAATAACATGGCTCAGACGAAAGCTATTCTGGAGAAGGGACAAAGAAGTTCTAGTTGATTAGACTCACAGATTTTTATCAATGCAATTAACAAACAATTGGCTTGTCCATGGAAAATAGTAGCTAACATTATGGAGGAAATTAGAGAGTTGAATTGAAGTCCTATACAAGATCCCGACTATGTCCAAGGCCTTCTAATTTGGATTCATATACATGCCCATGTTAA
Organism: Capsicum annuum; assembly: GCF_002878395.1. Lineage (NCBI taxonomy): Eukaryota > Viridiplantae > Streptophyta > Magnoliopsida > Solanales > Solanaceae > Capsicum > Capsicum annuum. The sequence continues at coordinate 64,237,706 of NC_061121.1, forward strand.
GTCCTTGCCTAACTTTTAACCAATATGGTGATCAATTTTCTTTTTTTAACAAGTTTCAGTAATTTAGTTGAAAAAACATTCATTTCATTTCTTTTTTTATCTTTTCTTTTTTTTTTTTGTTTTTTTTTGTTTTTATCAACTATACATACAAAAGGCATAATTCTAGCTAAAGAGAAAAGATTCCCACACCGGACTAATGGAAGCAAGGGACCAGATTATTCTCTATACTATGATTTATAATCATAATATAGTCATGTTATACATCTAACAGCCAACAATAGACTGTATAATGTAATAATATACAAACATTCAACGTAGAAAATAAGAACATATGATACTTTTGCATATTGCAACAATTCCATTTCTAGTCAACTGATGGCGGATATATCTACCTTTTTTTTTATACGGAAGTTTGCTGTTATCGCGGATATTAAAAGGGGGAGGTTCATTATTATTTGATCCGTTTACACCATTTCAACGAAATCACCTTTTAGGCTTTATCCTTGAAGAGATGTATTAAGGATAAAAAGCGAAGGCTAACGCAAAAAAAATAAAAAAATAAAATAATAATAATAAAAAAATAAATACAACGGCTACGCACGCCTTCGCCTATATAGAATTTACATCATATTAGACAGAAATTCAGGAGCATTTTCCCCTGATCCATATTCTCACTGGAATAGACATCATTTTTCAAGCTAACAATACTATCTACACTTGATTACATTTCATTTTTTAAGCTATTATTGAACAGGTACCGCCATTATTAACACACAAGACAGCCGAACTCTGAGGGAAAAATAAGCCAATAAACAGAAGTCTTAAGAAAGTATGGAAGGGTTTGAATGACATCAAACTAAGGGTTAGTTTGGTTAGAAAACAAGTTATGTTGGGATTAGTTGTACTGAAATAGGAAAGAAGTTATTTTGATATTATTTTCTATTGATTGTTTAATTTGTGGTACTAAAAATGATAAACATTACATCTTTTCTAAGAATAGATAGTTTGTTTACAAAAAATACCCTTCGCCTTATTTAGCTTAATATTTCATTTTAAATTACTTCTTTTGTCCTAAATTCTATAAAATGTTGATAATCTCATTTTTTTTAAAAAATTCATCATCAAAAAATGTGAAAAAAAAAATTACTCTTACATTATTTAGTATCATTAATATTTGAAAAGTTGAATTGTATTTTTTAAAAACATTAAATTTTCAAACATGCTTAACTATATATTAAAAATATTTTTTTATTTAATAATTAAGTATGTATTAAGTTAGAAGGAGAATGTAAAGATACTTTAGTTTCTTGTTCATGATAAATTTGTTAGGAAAAATAAAAATTTGAAGTAAGATTAATAATTACAAAATACAAAGACAATAAACCCTACCCTTGGATCAATTTTGAATTTGATTGTATAAATAGTTAAATCCATATAATTGTTTAAGTTTATCAAAATGAATGAAAATTTATAAATTAATTAAAGTTTAAATTAGAGATAAAATTATCAAAAAAATTTAATGTAAAGACTATCAAAATCTCACGTTTTCTCTTATATATATAGTAGTAAAGTAATATATATATATATATATATTAAGCCCATATAATTGTTCAAATTTACTAAAATGAGCGACAATTTGTAGAGTAATTAAAATTTAAATTAGGGATAAAATTGTCAAAAAAATTTAATCTAAGGACTATCAAA
>NC_061121.1:64242409-64246041 GCF_002878395.1 Capsicum annuum
TTCCTAAAATATATGGACTCCTAAAATATATGGTAGGAGAATTATTAATATTTTTATTTTTCTATACCTGAAATATATGAGACTCCTAATTAAAATAAATGATAAAAGTGTAAAGAATTAAAAGTTTTGGTAGAAAGAACATCAACGGCCAAGGTAAAGGGTATTTATTCTTTCATAAACCATGACCGTACATACATCCTTTATAAATCACATTAATGTTTTAAATTCAATATTACAAGGAATAGTTTGGAAGAGATATACTGGGTATGGACTGCGTACATTCTACCCTTCCTAGATTCCACTAGGTGGAAATATACTGGGTTTGTTGTTGTTGTAGTTTGGAAGAGATGCTGTAAAATATAAACGAAATGGTAAGATAGAAGATTTTTCCCTTAAAAGACAAGTAATGTTGAAGGTAAACATTAGAACAAAGATTGTTAGGCAACATTGCATTCATTTAAGGTGCGTAGCAGAAACAAGATTTTAGGTTTAACGCAGGTTTGAATGGCTAAAATTGTCTTTTCACTATTTTTTTAATTATTATATTATATTTATTAAAATAAAGAAGTCATAAAGTATATGGTAACAAAAAAAATATATTGTATAATAAATGGAAAAATTTTAAAGTACATGTAGTATTTTTGGTAAACAAATCCCGAGAGGAATTTTAAAATTAATATAGGAATCCTAATATTGTGTAGTAACTATTTTTTATTTAGGACACAATTAAAGAATTTGAAGGGTAATTTTGTCATTTCATGACTTTATCCCAAGTTAAAATATGATGGGATTATTTATACCACCCCTTAGGTTGGGATAACTTATCCCGTTGCTATTTGTTAATCCTGAGGTAAGTTATCCCGAATTTGGCAATCAAACATAGCATCCAAAAATTTATCCCGGGACTATTATTTTCTCCCAGGAATATATGTTTTAATACCTCACCCGATGCTTTAATACCTCACCCCAAACAACCCCTTAGGGCATGAAAAGAAACTATGGAAATGGCAGAATGCGCTTTTGGCAACGAAAATATGGTGTATCTTGAAAGAGCATGCCACAGTATGGACCAACAAAAATGAACTGCGACCAAATGATCGAACAAGAATTGTCAAAGAAAACTCAAGCTAAAGAGGTTCAATCATCAAGACACCACTAGGAAAGAAGTTGGTGCAAATGCACAAATCTCAGTCTCCAATTTCACAGCATTGTCACAAATATAGATGGACAGCAAACACAATTTATATGTTTCAACACTAATACAGGGGAAAAAAGAGATCTAAAATCTGAAACCCCACCTATCGACATGCAGGAAGAACAAATACTAAGCTAGATAATAAACTTCAATCAGGTTGGAAATACTATATAGACCCTCACACCACGGTATTGAGAAGTGGGAAAGTAATAGCCTAATGTCATGGCCGCCCCACGATTTGCAACCTTTACGCTGCTACATTGTGATGTAAGCAACTAATCTCAGTAACAGGGTTTCACTTGACAGGGCACCTATCGGACAGGGAAATTAGATTGAATTGACTTCAGAATAGAAGGTTCAAACAAGGAATGTAGATTGAGTCCAAGCTCGGTAAAAAAGAGGGGGTCTTCTTCACCTCAGAAGATGGAAATAAGAGATAAAAAAACGACCAATATGGATCTTGCATTGCTGTGGTTAAAAAGAACAAACTGCCACTGGTTGGAAATGAGAAGCACCTAATAGCCAAACTAGGATATTCATGAAAAGATCACCACAGTAAGGAGTTAACCATTCTCCTCAACCAAAGATGGCGTAGAGATTGACCATAATACACTCCAAAGGTAGTTATAGTAAAGGCATGCAAGTAAGAGGATGGGGCAAATGGTTGTTGTCTAGTCTAATAGATGCTACATCCTATATTTGTCTGTCAAACTCAGCCAGGAGCAGCATAAGAATTTCCTAGAATTAAGCGTAACTAAGATTTTTTAGCTTTTATTTCTTAATAAATGAGTCTTAACCTACGCTTTTCATTTTCTACTCTGCCTGTGTATAAAAAGTAGGTTATGCCCTGCCTCTATGTTTGATACGATTCAAATGGCCACCTTAACCTTCAATGATATCATTCGAAGTCAGTACGTAGGGTATCAAGCTTTGGTCACATTAAGGAAACTGGATCCTACATGGAGGGGCCGATTTGAGTACACCAAAGAGCAATCCCACGTGTCAAAGATTGTTTGGATCATTGAAGATTGAGGACTCATGGTTTTGGGCCTTCGTTAAGGACATTTTGGTTACTTAGCCTTGTCCAAGTAACACTCCATAACCACCTTTTTTTATTAAGGGTACTGTGGTCATTTTCTTATGTAATAAGTTAGACTATAAATAGGTTCTATTAGTTCATTTGCTAGTTAGTTTATGAAAGATGAAAGATTAAAACACTTGAAATCCTCTCTCTTGAGAGTAGACCACCTTAGTATAGTCTTAGTTAGGATTTTAAAAAGTCATCCTTAATATAGGGCTTGGAAAAACCAATATTGTTCTTTACTTGGAAACGGTGGATCTTGAGGTAAATCGATTACCTTGGCGGTCACCGTAAGAGTGTGGTTTTGATTATTACATTCATTAGGGGTTAATGTTGAAATATACTTGGTTCTTAATCTTGTAATAATCTTGGTCTCACTATCTATCCTTTCGTTATTTTGCAAATCCGTGTGTTTTTGTGTTTGACATCTTGTATCCACTTTCATATCTTGTTGTAGAGAAAGTGGTTTGTTTGATCTAAAATCAAAGAAGAAAGAAGGTGTGGTCTTATTAGTCTTGAAACACATTCCAAGACTATTATAAAAGAAGAAAGGGGGCCAAAAGACTTTCAAAAGGTCTTATTATCAAAAGAGAGAAAGGGGTCTTCCCAAGACCTACAAAAGAGGAAAGGGGTACAAAGGCTTTAAAAGGTGTTTTGCCAAAAGGGTGAAAGAAAAGTCAAGCTTTTTTTTTTTAAACATTGAAAGCCTCTAATTCTTGTTGTTTCCCTCCCAAAATTGAAAATACACTCTTCCAATTAAACATTGATCAATACAAATTGAAAACAAGAAAAATTTCTCAAAACTTTCGACAATTTTCAACAACCAATGAAAGGCTACCACGTCATCACCGAAAGTGATTAAGCTCAAAAATTTTAGATTCTTAGTTTTATTTTATTGTTTCATTAGTTTCATGTCTTGATTCTAAAATTAATTAACAACTAGTAATCACCTACTTAGTTGTAGATTAATTGTTGAATCCGTTTCTTTCGTGTCTTCGTTATTTGTGTGTTTTTCTCGTTTTTAACTCGTAGTAACTTCTTTGTTTCAAGTTCATAAGTAAATTTTGTTTTTGTTTCTTGAGTCGATCAAACAAGAATCCATTCCGACTGCCAAGTAAAATTCACATTCTATTGACTATCGGAGTATAAGCAACTTTCAATATTCGCCCCTCCAATTGTGAGAATCACAAAGGTGAGTGTATCGAGTGTTGGTAAGGAGCTTTTTTTTTGTTTTTTTTTTTTTTTTTTTGTTTTGTTAGGTACCATGGCTGCACATAATTTCAAGGCCTCGTGTGATCGCATCCATGATGATCTTGAAGATATGGAACAACACATTGAAATTATACGCCAATTGTT
>NC_061121.1:64246141-64280652 GCF_002878395.1 Capsicum annuum
AACTTGCGATAAGAGCTTTCTGAAGGAAGTTGCTGCCCAATTTTGTAATGGACTTTCACACCGAGGTAAAGACGAACATACTCATGAATGTCAAGGTAAAATAGCTAACCCTTACACTTTTATGCATGTGAATGATAATTGTGTGGCTAGTAGCCTATTGAGTGTGAGTTATAGCTTGCCTATATGTGAGTCTATTGTTTCTTTGCCAATTGATGATGATGTACTTGTTGTGAGTGTGGATACACTAGTTGATCCTATTGATGACCGAATCGGCTCTTCTTGTAAGATCGATTTATGTCCATCTAGTGTTGAAACCATTGTGTTGAATGAAAGTACATCGTCTTGTGAAATTTATGTTGATCAACTTTTGTGTGAAAATTGCCCACCACTTGAGGATGTGTGTGATGTGATTAATGAATCTCAAGTGTGTGATGATGTTGAAAATATTGATCAAAGGAATAGGAGTGAACCCGAGAGCTATTCTTAGGATAATCTTGCACTTGAAATCTCTTTGAAACTTGATATTGATCTTTTAGAGAGTGATAAACGTGTGTGTTCCGAATTTGTCCGTAAAATAGATCATGCTTTCTTAAGGTATAATGTCTTGTTTGAAGATGATATAACCACTCCTAATGAACCTAGTGGTGGAAATAATGGTATAGCTTGCCTTAGAAGCTATAGCCGATATGCTAACCCACTATGGTTTGACAACATTCCTTCTAAAGATGAAAATCTCTTCTTGGAAGATGAGAGTACTCTAAAAGGTAAGGGATATGTGGTTTTGGAAACTACTTCTCCTTCTACTTTGTGTGACTTTATTGTTGAGAGTACTCATAATGATGATTGTGAAACTAGTAGTGAGTACACACATGAGGGCACCTTAGTAGACGTCGACTTGAGTAATACCTTTCTCTACTTTCTATTTGCTATAGATAATATGCATGCTATTGTAGAGAGTATGCCATTTATTTTGGGTGGAGACCACGAGAAAGGGGAGTGTTGTCTAGACTCGTGTCTATGGCCACTCTTCCCATTTGACCCCGGTGTCAAATATAGAATTGGTGATGATGGTGCACCCAACTTGTTGCTTGATTTACATAACAAGCAAAGTATCATTTTTGGTGAATTCTATAGCCAAATCCTTTGTGCATTTTTCATTAATTATGTAATATTTAGTTCAAAGGATCCTTGGTTATATTCTAAATATGTGCAACCTTGGCATGTTGAGGTAGTTTGTCGTGCTTACCCTAACCCTCATGCTATGAGGAGTTTGTATTTGTGTGTCCTTTTTTTGGTTTTGCAAAGTTTGGGTTCAAGGTCGAATCCTTTTCAAGAAGGGGAGGATGATACGATTCAAATGACCACCTTAACTTTCAATGACATCATTCGAAGTCAGTACGTGGGACATCAAGCTTTGGTCACATTAAGGAAACGAGATCCTACATGGAGGGGCTGATTTGAGTACACCAAAGAGCAATCCCACGTGTCAAAGATTGCTTGAAGCATTGAAGATTGAGGACTCATGATTTTGGACCTTCATTAAGAACATTTTGATTACTTAGCCTTGTCCAATTAACACTCCATGACCACCCCTTTTTATTAAAGGTATTATGGTCATTTTGTTATGTAATAAGTTAGATTATAAATAGGTTCTATTAGTTCATTTGCTAATTAGTTTATGAAAGATGAAAGATTGAAACGCTTGAAATCCTCTCTTGAGAGTAGACCACCTTAGTATAGTCTTAATTAGGACTTGAAAAAATTATCCTTAGTATAGGACTTGAAAAAGCCAATATTGTTCTTTACTTGAAAATGATGGATCTTAAGGTGAATCGATTAACTTAACGGTCACCATAAAAGTGTGGTTTTAATTATTACATTCATTAGGAGTTAATATTGAAATATACTTAGTTCTTAATCTTGTAATAATCTTGATCTTACTATCTATTCTTTCATTATTTTACAAATCCGTGTGTTTTTGTGTTTGTCATCTTGTATCTCTTTGTGTTGCTTGTTCTTCTCACGTTTTGTGCACTATTTTGTCATATTGGTGAACTGATTTGTATCAATGTTACCAATGATAAAATGCACTGCTGCTACGTCAAAGCTTCATTTCTATATCAATAAGCAATAGTAGTAGAACTTACTACGAAAGAATAACAGCACCACGAAAAGGAAACACCACAAACATGCATATGGTGAGTGTAGAACAAAAACCGATGAGTAATTCACAAGAACCCATAGCCAATAAATGGACAAGCTTGTGTAAAAATAAGGACAAACTTTTGTTCAAATAAAATTCAAACATACGGTTCAAATAAAAATAAGGACAAACTTTGGGGCGTAGCTAGGTATCATCTTTTGTTCTTCCAAGGACAGCAGCGATAAGGACAAACTTTTATCAAAGGGAAAAATTATGTTTTCTCCAGTTACCCTACTAGAGAAATGGAACTTTTTCAAATTCATTTTAGGATTCTTAAGAGAAAATCAACTGGATCAAGCACACTGCATAACGGAAGTTCTAATGTTGCATAGGAACAAAACAGATTTCAGTGCATACATAACATAAAATCTTTCAAATGTAGAAAAAACTTCATTAAAGTTCATCAAAAATCCATAAAGTAATAATATAGCTGTAGTAAATCGATAATAATCCCTAAACTCAGAGCATACAGATACCACAAAAATCGAAAAACCGTATTCAACGATAAGATTTCTGGAACCTAGAACGAGCACCACGACCACCAAACTTCTTCGGCTCGCATCTTCTCGGATCAGCAACAAGCAAAGTCCTGTCATACCTGATGAAAATATCCTTAACCTCTTTCTTACTTTGTTCATCAACATACTTCTGGTAAAATGCAACAAGCGCCTTCGCAATCGACTGACGAATAGCGTAGATCTGCGAAGTGTGTCCTCCTCCTTTGACCCGGATACGCATGTCGACTCCGGCGAAACGGTGGCGTCCCAGAAGGAGAATTGGTTCGAAGGCTTTGTAACGGAGGATTTCTGGTTGGACGAGCTCGATTGGAACGCCGTTGATTTTGATTAAGCCGCGGCCCCGCTTGCAGTGTGTTACTGCTACGGCGGTTTTTTTGCGGCCGAAACATTGCACGGATTCCACTGGTGCCGGCGCCGCCATCATTGTTTATGCTTTTGGTTGAAGATGGCGTAAGTTGGAAGTTTCGTTGGCGGTTTTGGCTATGGAGGGTTGATATAGGGAATGATTTAGGGATTTGTATTGGGCTAGCAGAGGGAATGGACCCAATGGTTGATTACGAATCAAAGCTTTTGGGCCCTTAAGTCGGGCTTTCTTATGAAAAAGGAAAAAATTACACAAACACCACAGTTACCTTTACTAAATTACATAAATTTTTTAATCCTTTTTATTAATTACCTTTTTTTTTTAAGTAACGGAATACATCCACAAACTCAGAAATTTTTGAATACATAATAATTATGTATCTCCTTTTGGTCTAGTTAAATATATTATGTTTGTCGATCGAATAGTTTCAGAAATGGATGTATCTCAGTAATTAAAATTATATATTTGAGCAAAAATGAATTAATTAACTGTTACATTCTTAAGTTCAATATTATATAGTTTAACTTTAAAATTATGTATTTCGATGCTAATTATGTATTCACAAAATGCAAACCAAGGGATAATTTATAATTTAGCAAAGAGTAGGGATAAAGAATAATCAGGGGTAAACTTGTTAGGGTTTATGTAAGATTTACGATGAAAAAATAAAGAAAAAATTTACATGAAAAGACTATCCTTAAGACTTAACTACATAACTGATAATACCTTTCAATATTACAAAAAGATTTTTTTTTTTTTTTTTTTACATATATAACCATTTAAAAAAAATAAAAAATAATAATTATAATCCTAACTTACCGCTATAGCTAATTATCCATTCACCTTATTTTAAGAAATTATTTTCAATCTTCAAATTAAAATCGGTATATAAGATAATCCTCCAAATCTTTCTCTCTGATATTCAAAATTCAAAATATTCTTAAATAAACTAAACAAGTATTATATAGTTCTTTGTACATACTTACATACACACACACGTATATATATGTGTGTGTGTGTATATGTATTTATGTATATATATATATATAAGTTTATTTCAAATAATTAATTATACCTAGTATTATTAATACACATTATATAATTCTATGTATATTTACCATAAGGATAATCGAATTGCTTCAATGATAGGAAGTAAGTCTTTACGCATCAATAATTCTGATCTATTACGTACCCAAGTATAGCCCTAAACACCTCAATGGGCCTCTAATAGGACCTCCGACATAACCCGGATCGAGATTATTTCTGCTACCTTAATATCATTGAGTAATAAGATTTCTATTAATGATTTAATATCATATTATATTAGTAGTTTAGTGTGTTATAGTTCAACACAAAAGTATTTAACCTAATTTACAATAAGATAATAAAATAAAATACAAAAATTTGAAATACTTCAAAATCAAATAGCTTAACTAGTGCCTTGAGCAATTAGATAAACTGCTAAAAATTTTATTGCTTGATGACTATTTTACAATGGAAAGAAAAAAGAGTAAGGGGGTTCTAAAAAATTTGCCTCTGCTACATAAAATTAGATCCTTATATAGTGAATCTTTCAAGTAAAAGATAAAAATAAAAAGTGAACATAACCAAAACGTGACCGCCAAAGTCTACTGTTTTGGTGTACTATCTACTATTTCATTGTCACATGTTCTTTATAAAAAACCAATGTTACAAAAGTTAAAATGCCTTTATCCCCAATTATTTTTGAATATGGGGTCACTCATAATTTTTGGCTATTTCTTAACCTTTGTCTTTTGTTGACGTGGAAGATTCTTTCAATTGTTCTTTGAATTTTTACAGGTATTCATCAGTATCAAATTCGTCATTGCTCTGAATACTTTGAGTTGAGATTCTCCTGCCAAATAATATTTTATCATTATCTGTGGTATGACCAATGGTGTAATGCCCCGGGAGTACACCCTAGATGCCACACGGTGCTTACGATCACAAGTGGCCACAAGCTAACCCATGAACTATGAGCACTGAATAAAACTGATAACAATTACATGTGCAAAAATTAATTAAAAAAGGCCATAATGTTTTAAGTTCTGAAAACAATACAACTGAAACATATGCGGAAATACTGAAATCTGACTGATAGGACTGACAAACTAACTGATTGTCTGAAGTGTCTAAAAACCTCTAAACTGACTAAGGATTTAATGAGACAAACCCCCAACTAACTCTAACAGATTAGCTGAAAGGAAATACTAAAAGAAACATAATAGGTCCTCGAAACATAAGGACTCACCACTGCTGTTGCTGCTGATAAAATGAACTGTCTAAGTGCGATCCGAAAATTGTACGTCTGAACCTATGATATCAAACATCATAGCGCAAGAAACGAGTATGTGGTCAGTACTTTAAATATACTGGTATGCAAGATGAGGTTAAGTTGAAATGTACAAGCTTATGTGCATGAGATAATGATTGGATGAAAAGTATGAGATGACTTAGTTTAAATACATGAAAGCTGTAAAATCTGAGAATGCGTGACTAAGCATATAACCTGATTATGAATTAGTCTGTAGACTGAAATATTTATAGATGAATAACTGATAATTGTATGCTATGGTCAAACAAACTTGAAACTGAATACTGAACTGAGACTGAAACTGTAGGAGGTATCATCTAACCAACATGCCGTAAATCTGAGTTGATAGGGGTTCAACCTGTGACCCTAGTTGAAAGTGTGCTAGTACCGTGCCACGGGTACTAACATTGGCTGTGGAGTTAGTCCTATATTGGTGGGTGACCCCTGAGATCAATCCTAAGCTAGTGGGTGATCCCTAAGAGAATGTCAGTCCTAAGATGGCGGGTGACATCTCTTAATCCTACGCTGGCTATGTAGTTCTAGAACTTAGGGATTGCTACTAAGGACCCAGTCCTAACTGGTGGGCGAACCCCCATCCCTAGGTTCACTCGGTGTTGAATCCTACTCCCAACTAAACTGACACTGATTATGGGACTGAACTAAGTTTAACTGAACAAGGAACTGATCATGATAACTACTGAATAATAATGCTATTGATTTATCCGAAACCATTCTGAAACTACTGAAATTTTGTAAACAGCTAAGTAACGAGTGTTCATAACCCTCCAAGACTCGATGAAAATATCAATCAGGACACATGCAAGCTTAGACAACCATAATAGGGAGTCATTACTTAAAAACCATCACTTTGGCATTTTATCAAACACATGGAGATCAATACTTTAACATGGGGATTCTTTTAAACGTGATGAGATAGCACGATCATATGACAAAATCATAAACTGAGAATTTATTCTGAATCGCGTGAACATGTTATGGAAACTACAATATTTAAAACAAACTATAATCCATTCTGTGTGAAAACAATTGTAATCATGACGTCAAATCAAATTATAAAGATATTGATGAACATATTTCAACTTTTAGATGTGTAAAGGCTCTTTCTACCAAAAACTCTTAGGAACATAATACATGATCGAAATTCATAAGAGTTTCATGGAGATAATTCATATTAACACGTAAAACCATAATTTAAATGTTAAAAATGGATTCTTGGACTACATGGGTGAAAATGACCCATGAATAAGCATCACACATACCTTAATTGAAGAATTCGTGAAGGTTTTTGGTAATTTCTTGAAGTTTGAGATTGAATTTTAAAGAGGCCAGGGTTTGTTCTTGAGAGAGAATTGATTTCTCTTGAGGAAATTTTGTGTAAAGGATGGCAAATAATGCTTTTGGGACTCTAAATCCCATGTTATGGATCAATTGGGTGAAGAAAAATACCCAAATTTCCTTGGAAAAATATGATTGAAAGTTGAAAATTAAGGGAGGCCGCGATGGAGTACGCGTCGTAGGTTCTGGTTTGTCAGACTGGAGCACGCGCCATAGGCTTTACCGTGGGCACCCTTACCAGTGGACTGGGGCACGCTACACGGGCTTATCCATGTGGTGCTACTATTTTGGACCTCTAAAGATGCCCTTACGCTCATTCAAAAATTTTGAAACTTACCCGAGATATACCTTTTGACACCCCTGATCATGAATCAACTTTGAAATCGACATTCTAAGGCCAGGAAGGTTGAAAATAAAATCATCAAAGTTTAAGGGCCTTTGGAAATGACTAACTCGTAACACTTAGTGATATTTTCGAACTCTTGGACCCTCTTTACATACAATGGTAAGCTGAATTGAGATAGGATCTTATGGGGTCTTACAATATTGCCCTCTTAGGAGCATTCATCCTCGAATAAGACTGATTATATAAGAATACTGGGAGAACTAAGATCATATACTGAACATGCATGACTGGAAACATGATTACATAACTGACTCTAAAACATGATACATGACTGAACTGATTTCGTGAATACATACAATGACATGAGAATGGTTCTAAAGCTGAGATAGAAACAAGAGAGTTAACTTATGAGTACCCATTACTTCAAGCCGAGTTTTTATTTTGTGGACAAAAGATAAGAGATTTAGGACAAGCAAACTTGGGTATTACAACATCTCCCCCTTGGGATATTTCATCAACAAGAAATATTCACTCTTTTTTATCTAAACAATTATTCATCATCACTAGCTTGAAATAGGAAAAAGTCACTGAAAGGTTAGAACATAAGGACCTGAAACATAAAAGGATACTATGCATGACTCGACACTTTACTGAGGCCTGAGGAATAGAGTATCGACATTATGGATTTATTACATAGATCAAAACTGAGGATATACATAACACAGTCTAAAGTTCCTTGATCATTAAGAGTGTAGCATGAGTACTGGAACTGAACATACTATAAAACATGAGTAAATGAGTCATGAGTTGCGTAACTTGAGTTTGGAGTTTCTGAATTCATGGAACATGATTCATACTGTTGAGTGGATTGAAACTCCTCATACTAGGAACTGGTAGAGTACATGATTTTTCATAAGGTGCATGAATATGAGCTATGGTCATAGAGATGACATATAAGGCATACTAGAAATTATGATGACTGAAGCACAAAACTTTATACTGAGATTAGAATGGGTTGGACATCTCCCTCCCCAGTGTCGTTCTACAGCACCCTGACATCACTACTAGTACCTGAGAGCCTGACTTGGTTACTGGTCCCATCATCTCTCCCTTAGCTTTAAGCCATCACTCTAAGTTTGTGGAACCCTTTTAAATAACTCTAAACTGAACTGCAATCACTTTACTCTAGAGTTTGAGACATAACAATGTACATAAATACTATACTTACCTCGAAAGACTACACCTAATAATGTAAGGCCCACTGCTAGTACTTTCTTCTGATATACAATTCTTAGCTTTCTATTGCCTCAACATTCACCTACAATAACTGAAACACTGACTAACTTACAATTTCTAGGAGTATTACTATACCATGAGTTCACACTATCTATTGCTTCAACTCTACTTTCTATTAGCTCAAACTTCAAAGATTCAAACTTAGATTCTAACACTTAACATGGAAATCCCAAAACCTTTAATAAACCATACTACTCTCATCATAGCCTACAAATATCATATCAGTAATATAAAATTTGGATCATCAAACTTAAATTCTTGTACACACTGTTTCAAGCCTATTGATTCACCTTTTATACAACTAGCCCCATATATACATAATCTACTCAATTTAGATAACATTATCCCCACTTTACGGTGGCTAAACTCCTAAGTTCATGTCTCTAAGTATAGGTCATATGCTATCATAGAATTCTGAGAAGGGATCTGAAAACACATCTGACCCCTAAGTACTAAGGTACTACCTCTCTATTTGATGACTGGTTCATTGGGAAACTGAATCTGAATGACTCTAATTCTGTAATCAACTGGAGTGATTTTTTAGGGTACGGTAACCGGGAAACCTCTGTATACTCGTCTGGCTACAATATAGACACCTACTGGGGTAGACACTGAGAAGGATTCTACTAAAGTTTTGGGACTAACTCCAAAATTGACATCTATATAAGGGGTTACCAAAGAGAGTGAAGCCCCAGGATCTAACAAAGCATAAATATGTAAATGAAAAACTTGTAACATACCTATAATCACATAAAGAGAACTTTCCTGATTGTGTTAGGACTGGAGAGCATACAATCTGTTTTGGTGCTGACCATTGGTGGCACTAAAAGTAGTGCCCTACGGAGTCGGGTGACTGGATGGAATTGAAAGACGGTTGGACTGACCTTGTTGACCACTCATTGGGCAATCTCTAACTTTGTGGCCTGGCTCGCCACACTGAAAATATATATCACTGCCAGCTCTACACACACCCTTATGATTCCTACTATATTCTTCGCAAAGTGGATTAGTACGAACTTTCTTCCCACTACCCTATGACTTAGAGACTAATTCTCTGTCCCAATTGTTATTTCTCAACTTAGGCACTGACGTACTAGCTGGAGGCGATGCTATGGATGAGAATTTATGATGGATCTGGGAATGGTCGCCACCCTTTGACCTTAGCATAAAACTATCTGTTCTTGCCCTCTTACTCTCTCTCCCTTTCTCTCTATGGTCTCCCCTCAATCTGCTGAGCATAACCCATAAATCTAGATAGGAAAATAACCTGCTGATAGTTCTAAGCAGCTACTGAATTAGCTAAGTTAATGAAAGCAGCTTTGAATTCAACATGAGAGACATGCTCATTTAGGGGATCTTCCTAAACATGAGGAGGTGCGGGTTGATTCCCATTTCTTATTTCATTGTTCTTTATAGGAGGCATTTTCTATAAATGGAAGGGAAAAATAAATGCTACAGAAAGTTCAAATTGATCTCATGCTCTTTCGCACGACACAAACACTGAAAGAAAGGAAACTTTTCCTAAACGTCTTGTAGCCTCTTGTTCATAAGTGTGGTGCGCTTTACACCCATGTACAAAACTCTACTAAACACGAATTTCAAACTCCCTATGATATTTTAAAATCTTAGGCTCTGATACCTAGTTTGTAATACCTTGGGTGTACACCCTGAACGCTACACGGTGCTTATGATCACAAGTGACCACAAGCTAACCCATGAGCTGGTACATTCTATGAGCACTGAATAAAACTGATAACAATGACATGTGCAGAAATTAACTAAAACATGCCATAAGTTTAAGTTCTAAAAATAATACAACTGAATCCACAAAATTAAAACATATAAGAAAATACTAAAATCTGACTGATAGGACTGACAAACTAACTGACTGTCTAAAGTGTCTAAAAGCCTATAAATTGACTGAGGAGTTGATGGGATAAGCCCCCAACTAACTCTGATTGACTAACTGAAAGAAAATACTGAAAGAAACATAATAGGTCCTCGAAATATAAGGACTCACCACTGCTGCTGCTACTGATAAGATGAACTATCTAAGCGCGATTAGGAAACTGTGCGTGTAAACCTATGATATTAAATATCATAGTGCAAGAAATGAGTATGCGGTCAGTACTTTGAATGTACTGGTGTGCAAGATGAGGTTAGGCTGAAATGCATAGGCTGATGTGCATGAGATAATAACTAGATAAAAAGTACGAGATGACTTAGTTTAAATGCATGAAAGCTATAAAATCTAAGAATGCGTGACCAAGCATATAACCTGATTCTGAATTAGTTTGTAGACTGAAATACTGAAATATTGATAGTTGAATAACTGATAATTGTATGCTATGGTCAAACAAACATGAAACTAAATTCTATACTCAATACTGAATTGAGATCAAAACTACAGGAGGTATCATCTAACCGATATCTCCCAAATCTGATTTGATAGAGGTCCAACCTGTGACGTTAGTAGAAGGGTGCTAGAACCATGCCACGGGTACTAACATTGGTTATGGAGCCAGTCTTAAACTGGCGGGTGACCCCTAAGAGCAGTCCTAAGATTGAGGGTGATCCCTAAGAAAATGTCAGTCCTAAGCTGAAAGGTGACATCTCTTAATCCTACGCTGGCTACGTAGTTTTGAAACTTAGGGACTGCTACTAAGGACCCAGTCCTAACTAGTGGGTAAGCCCCCATCCCTAGGTTCGCTTGGTATTGAATCCTACTCCCAACTGAACTGACGCTGATTACAGGGCTGAACTAAGTTTGACTGAACAAAGAACTGATCATGATAACTACTAAATGATAATGCTATTGATTTATCCAAAACTATTTTGAAACTACTGAAATTCTATAAACAGCTAAGTAACGGGTGTTCATAACCCTCTAAGACTCAATGGAAATATCAATAAGGACACATGTAAGCTTTGACAACCATAATAGGGAATCATTACTTAAAAACCATCACTTTGACATTTTATCAAACACATGAAGATTAATACTTTAACATGGGGATGCTTCTAAACATGATGAGATAGCACGATCACATGACAAAATCATAAACTGAGAATTTATTCTGAATCATATGAATATATTATGGAAACTACAATATTTAAAACATACTATAATCCATTCTGCTTGAAAACAATTGTAATCATGACTTAAAATCAAATTACAATGATATTGATGAACATATTTCAACTTTCAAATGTGTAAAGGCTCTTTCTACCAAAAACTCTTAGGAACACAATACATGATCAAAATTCATAAGACTTTCATAGAGATAATTCATAGTAACATGTAAAACCATAATTTAAATCTTAAAATGGATTTTTAGACTCCATGGGTGAAAATGAACCATGAATGAACATCGTACATACCTTAATTGAAGAATTCGCAAAGGTTCTTGGTGATTTTTTAAAGTTTGAGCTTGACTTTTAAAGAGGCTAGGGTTTGTTCTTGAGAGAAAAAATGCTTTCTCTTACGGGAATTTTTGTAAAGGATGGAAAATAATGCTTTTAGAACTCTAAATCCCGTGTTATGGATCAATTAAAGGAAAGGAAAATACCTAAATGCCCTTGAAAAATGTGACTAAAAGCTGGAAATTAAGGGGGTCCGTGATAGAGAACGCGCTGTGGGCACCCTTTCCAGTTGATTGGGGCACGTGACCCAGGCTTATCCCGGTGGTTCTACTATTTTGGACTTCCAAATATGCCCTTATGCTCGTCCGAAAATTTCAAAACTTACCCGAGATGTACCTTTTACATCCCTGATCATGAATCAAATTTAAAATCGACATTCTATGGCCAAAAAGGTTGAAAATAAAATCATCAAAGTTTAAGAGGCTTTGAAAATGACTAAGTCCTAATACTTGGTGAAATTTCTAACTCTTGGATCCCTTTTACATACAATGGTGGACTAAATTGAGCTAGGATCTAATGGTGAGCTGAATTGAGCTAGGATCTAATGAGAGCTTACAAATGGATGCCATAAAAAGGTATAATGTGTTTTTCATGTAAAAATTTCTCATTAAATCTTTCTTTACTTCTTCCACATAGGAGGCTGTAATTTCTGACCTAGATATTACTCGTTTCTTTATTTGGAGTCTTTTTGCAATGCTCTGAAAGGACTAGTTTCGTCCTTTTATTGTATTAATGTCATATCTCTTTGTTCTTTGTATTTGGTAGTAGCCATGTTAATAGAGTCAATTATCACCTGTCCATGGATATGACTTTTAATTGTCTTTTGAATCAATTTATTCCAAAATTTTATATAAAATATGCTTTTGGTACATGAAAAATTATTATAAGTGGTTTGCACCTCAATGGACTATTTCATTATCTTGGAAATACATACATATATATATATATATATACATATATATATATATATATATGTATGTATGTATAAGTATCTAGTTATATAATATATATTTATACACCATATAAATTAAATATATATTTAGAATTAAATAATATTTATGTATACATGGTATAGTTAAATATATAGATGAAATAAGTTTATAGACAATATAATCAAATATATTTGTAAAATAATTATATAAATGATCTTATAATAATGGGTAATTATAATATGGAACATAATCATGTGCCTTAAAAAAGGAATGTATTTCATATGTAAGATAATCATGCACCTTAAAAGGAGGAACAAAAATATTTTTTTGCCTTAAATCTCTTCATTTTTTACCACCATATATTTACCTAATAAAAATGGCTATTGAAGTAAATATTAACTATGACATAATTGAAATACACTGAATACGGCCATATATATGTTATTATTTTTATAAAAGTAGCTAATTATGTTTTCTCCCAAAAAATAACACAGCATGCTATCTTACAGATTAAATAAAAAAAATAACATAAACATACAACTTAACTTATAATATTTACACAAAACTCCATCCTTACAAAGTAATTACAAAAATCTCAGCTATCACTTTCTCTCTTTAAAAAATGGATACATATCACTACCCCTATATATTCGTGATAATGACCTAAAATTGCATCTAAAATCTTGGTAATATATCGATGTTTTTCATGAATTTGGACTAAAGTCCTCTTCCTCTCTATTTCATCTTCAATATACAAGCTTCAACTATTTTTTAATCTTCATTTAAACTTCTTCTCCAAATCATTAAGGAGGTTAGTTTCTTTTCAAAATTTTCAAGTTCACTACATCTTAAATTTGCTGTTCTTAAATATATTTTAGTAAATTAATGAAATCAAGACCATCATTTTGTAGTGGTATAAATTATATGATAAACCTTCAATGGAAGAATTAGATGTAGAAGATTCAACACCTACTTTAGATGATAATACTCCACTGACAGATTTAGTTGCTTTTTGTTTTGGGATCTTTTGATGTCTAAGATAATGATTTTCAAGAAAATAGATCCAAGCAGTGCAAAGTCCCTGCTATGATGAAGAAGTTTTGTGAGAAGTTGGCTAGTAAAAGAAAAAGTTTAATTGCTTCATCTTAAAAAAAAAAGATACATCACGAAGACCTCCATCTAAGGTATAGATACTATGTATCATCAGTAGTGTTGTGCTTCAGATACAATTTGAATAATATATTTTCTTAAAAATCCTTAAACAAATATGTATCTGCCTCTTACTTTGTTAGTTTGATTGTAATGACTAGAAAATTTGATGAAATATGTGAAATATATATTTTTGTTTAATTTAGCTATTTTACCCCTCTCTGTAGTTTCATTGTGGTATTTTTGGATTGTGGGATTGATTGGCATGGTTCTTGATGCATTTTGGTATCATTTATGCAATATTGTGGCTTTTGGACACTTTGAGAGACTTATTATGGACTTTTGTGGTTATATTTTGATTCGTGTGATGGATCGCAGAACAGAATATGCCAGCAGATCCGAAATATCAATTTTAGGGTGGTAACATATTTGTAGTTTTGTGGATTTTAAATCTCATTTCGACCCTCGATTTAGAAAATTGTGATTTTGGGTTTTGGGGGTCAACTTTATAAAAATGATGTCTTTTCAAAAATATGATATTTTCATTGAGTCTGGAGCATTGAAATTAATGTGGTTTCATAGTTCATTTGCATAAATTGGATTCTGAATGAATCCTGAGGCCTTGACGAAAACTTGGAGAGTTTTCAAAGTTTCAGCTGTTATCTGGTGCCTTTACAATGGTACCCCCGAGGCTCACGTTCGCACCTTAGTATGTAGAGGGTATCATGATTGCACAAGGGCGTGTTACGATTGCATCATCTAGTTTTGATACCAGATAGTCTGACTATGGTCTGCATATTGCGATTGTAACATCTGAAAAGCTAGTGTGGGTATAAATAGACCCTTTTGGTCGTGAATTGGATATTTCTCACTCATTCTTAAGAGCCAAAAATCCTAAAATAGAGTGAGATATTAAAAGTGAAGCTTGTGGGTGCTTGGGTAGCTAGATTAACATCTATTTCTTGATTGTCTTACGGATTTAAGGTGAGATTTCACCCTTTTCTTAATCAAATTCCTTGATTGATTGGTCAAAACCCCAAAACCTTAGTACTTGATTTAGCCCCAAATTCTAAACCTTTTCACTTGAATGATGTTTCTAATCCTATAATTACTAGTTTTTGCTCTATTTAATCTTCACAACAACTTTGATTCCTGATTTTAAAATGGATTTTAAAGGTTTTGCCTGGTAAAGTTTAAAAATAGTTTTTCCTTTGATTTAAACCTTGTTTTTAAATCGATTTGACTTGAGTTTTTAGCTGTAGGTTCCTAAAGGTATGGGGAACACGTTTTTGAAATAAAGTTATGATTTTGGTCTTCCTTTTTGAAAACTATTTTGGGGGCCCATTTTAATCGATTTTAAGATCATTCATGAGAAGTAAGATCATGATTTGAAGTGTTGCCGATCGATTTTGGTCTTGAGGTAGGTTATGACTTAACTCTTTCACACTAAGCTGAGTAGTTAATTTGTATAAAAAATACATATAAGGGTGCAAACTAATCATGAAAAATAGTTATCAATGTGTTGTGTCCGTGTGGGGGCCTATATGTGATGTAGTTGTTGAATTTAAGATATTATGTTATACGTGTGATCGTGTGGGGTCCTACGTGATGTGGATAGTCTTGAATACATGTGAATAATTGTATAATGTTGTTGAAAATCCCTAATGTTGTACCATTGGAGTATTCTAATATATTTATACTTGTTGACATATGATACATGTGGAAATTCATTGATGGTTGGAAATAATGAGTGGATAATTAGCTTACATGATTCGTATATTGGTTGGTTATGGAAATACTCATTGTGGTTTGTCGTGGAAATACTCTTTATGGTTGGTTGTGAACATTGCATCATCATCCTCAAGGCATCATACTCACAATTTCACTTGTTTGTTGAATGTTTCATATATATATATATATATACCTATTGTTGTTATATGTTGTATTTGATTTATATCTTATGTTATGTATATGCCCTTGAAATTCTAGAAATACTGGGAACATTAGATTCTATAGACCTTTTCTGAGGGATGTGTCAGAGATGAGTCGTGGATATTGGTTGTACTAAAATACTAAAAATACTGGAAATACTAAAAATACTGGAACTTTTGTAGACTTTCTCCGAAGGATATGCCAGAGAAAAGTCATGGATATTGGTTTTATACGGGTTGACGAACCCTTCATGGGTCCTACGTCGAGAGACTTATCTCTGTAGGTGTATACGGGGTAGTATATGGGTTAACGAACCATCTATGGATCCTATGTCGGGAGGCTTGCCTCCGTAGGTGTATACGAGGTTGTGCGACAACCTCATACTTCACCTTTAGTACTATCATGATCATAATCATCATCATTATTTTTATTTGCATTCCATATGCGGTGTTTATTCAGTGATTGTATTGCTATTGCGACCTGATATCTGTGAATTTATTCAATCTTTCCTTACTTGTATTTGATTCCCTCGTATATGTTGTTCTCATTTCTTTTCTTATATATGGTATAAATGTATACTTGTAAGGTGTTTTGTCGTATTATATGTGGATATTATAGAATTGTTAGTGCAAGCGGTGTGGGCAACCATTGTGGGATATTTTTTGATTATAGGTGACGTGCCCTTGTGTGTATTTTGTTTGTGTTATTATCTACTTTTCTTAGTTTTCCTATTATACCTACTGAGTACGAGTGGATCATACTATCGCCTACTGCACCTTTTCAGTGCAGGTCCTAGTTTAAGTGTGCCCAGCTTTGTTGATTTGGGTAATTTTTGGTGCTTTCAAGATAGTGGTTGAACTTCAGGCATCCAAATGTATTCTACTACCTTTCTTATAGACTATGTCTTTACTTTCATTTCAAAGAAAGAGTTTCTCTTGTATTTATACATCTTATATATTTCCTTTGGTTCGAGTTATACTAGATACATTCTTACACTGTTGAAATCAGATTTTGGGAGTTATTGCTGGGTTATTGATTACATTCTTTTCGTATTTATTATAATTATATGATTTGGCTTTTTTCTAGAAGCCTTACCCTAGAGGTATTTCTATCTTTTCCCCTTTGTGTATTAGTTAGGGTGATAGACTTACTCGTTAAGGTTTGCCACGGCGAGTGCCATTATGAACCTTGAATTTTGGGTCATAACAAATTGGTATTAGAGCAACCAAGTTTCATTGATATCAGTGGTGTAAGAATGATATGTCTAATAGTGTCTTGCGGATTGATACGTAGACGTCCGTATTTATCTTCAAGAGGCTATAGGATGTCTTTAGGAAACTTTCCTGATTTTGTTCCTTATCTTCCAAATTTCTTTCATACCTAGTATTTTGAGTTATGTTTCACTTCTTATGGGAAGATGGTGTCGACTAGGTTTAGCATGATCAGAGATGTGGAGCCTTCCCCCAGAGGGCGAGCCTCGATTCGTGGATAGACTCGTGGGAGCGGACGGACTTGGGGATCAGCCCCGTCTAAGAGTAGTGCTAGGGGAATTTTCCATGAGCCTCGTGTTAAGCATGTTGGAGGTATGGGTTCTACTCCAATTCCTCAGGGTTCTTCTACCTTGGTATTGGAAGGATTGATGGTTCATCTGTTGACCCATCTGGAGGGTGCTTCTTTGAGTTTATTTCGTATTCCCCCCAGCTCCGAGTGTTGTACCTCCTCTTGTGCCAGAGTCTGGTTATGGTGTTTCTCTATTCACGAGGTGGCTTATGAGTTATGCTCATCTCCATTTTTTACTACTTTACACTTGTTTTCCATGTCTCTATGTTGCGATAATATAATCCTGACTCATCTCATGTGCTTAGATAGGACTCAGTCTAGTTAGATGAGCGATTAACCTTCTTGGAAGAGCTTATGCTCATTTTAGATAGTGATGTCAGACGGCTACACAGTAGGGAGATTCCTATGGTCAAGTTTCAATGGAGGCACCACCTGGTAGAGTAGGCTACTTGGGTGATTGAGAGTGATATGCAGACCCAGTATCTTCACATGTTCGAGGCCTCAGGTACATCCTAATCCTTTACTTTCGCGGATGAAAGTCCTTTTAGTAGTGGATATTATAATGAAATTCTAGGTTATTTTTTATATTTCCATTTATTTTCACCATTTAGATCTTTCCTATTGCTGCCCCAAGTCATTTATGACTTATTGGAACTGACAGTTCGATTACTGGGTGGTTCATTTGGTTTTTAGAGCTAATTTTTGGTTTGAAGTCTTTGCTGGTTCAAATTAGCTAATGTGTGAAAACTCTAATCAAATGATCTTTTATGCCAATTTTGAATATTCCAACAGCTCTGGAATATCGATTTTAGGATAGGGGGACCCTTGGTCTGAGTCCTGAAGCTCCCAAACCTATTTTGGCTATTGGCCAAAAGTTAAGAAAAATGGCAAGTGGGTGTAGGACCCACTTTGAATTGGAATGACCTCAAATGGAAATTTTGACTATGCCTTTGATTCTAAAATATTGAATTTGATAGGGTAGCATAATTCATTTGCCTATATGGAATTCTGGATGAATCCTGAGGATTTGGCGAAAACCCGGATAACTTGATACTTTAGCTGGTGCACTCAGCTAGTGCACTGCTTAAGTGGCCATTTGGAACGCTTAATCAGAGCTCCGCTAAAGTGCCCAGCTAACCGCTTATGCGATCAAGATAGACCAGCGAGATACTGCTAAGGAGGTGCTCTTACCATTTAAGCAGTAGCCACTAAAACGGTACCGGTGCAGTTGCCATGTGCCTCTAAAAAAGCACCAAATATCTTAAGCGGTAGCTGCTTAAGCGACCCAGTTCCATATAAGCAACATCTGCGTACTTGGGAAGGGTATAAATACCTCACTTGACCCAATTTTCACCATTCTTCTTCCATTCTCTAGAATATTAAACCCTAAAAAAAAGTGGGAATTCTTGGGAGAATGAATTGTGGGTGGTTTCGGAGCTTTGGTAAAGTTTATTGACGCATTTCTTTTTCAAAATTTGTGGTAAGCTTCCATTAAATTCTTGATAGAATTCTCCTTCTTTTTTGTAGAATCCCTAAAAACCTAGTGGCTTGATTTTAGCACCATTATAGCTCAAAATTCACCCATTATTGAGGATAAATATTCCTTGAGCACAGAGGGATATTGTATTGGTTTTGAAATTTTGATTTCATAAATGGGTCCCACATGGGTTTTTACATGATTTTTGAACTCGAAGCATAATAGTACAATATGGGTATCATTATTCTCATTTTGATAAGTATATTGTGATTTTGATAGCGTGGCACCTTGCAGAAGCTTCTCAGAAATAGAAAAAAGTTGTTTAGTAGATTCTTTGGATTTTTCTTTGGCGTCTAGGTAGGCTAGGTTTATCCTCTTCATAGATTGAGCTATTTCATGGTGTGATTATGATATTATGTTAGAATTGGGATGAGATTTAGGTATTGAATGTGTGATTGCCAACATTTGGATTAGTTGGACCATTTAGACTAACTTGAAAATTGCTATTAGGCATAATTATCTTAGTTACTCATACCTTAGGTGAAATTGGCTTCGTGGATCACGTGTCAATAGTTCCCGATGATTATGACTACAGTCTCCGGTGGGAATGACCCACCGAATGCAATGAATAAGCAGTGTGGAGAAGATAAGAAGAAAGTGAATTTCATAACTCCAAAGTATGCCAATTTACTGAAACCTAAAGTTTACGTGCATGAACACATTAAGGTTCCTCCAAAACCTATTGTTATGAAGCATGTGGAACCCACAATTACGTGGAAATCTTCAGAGGTCAAGAGCCTAATCATACATGAGAATTTACATTATGCAATAGTAGGCTAATTCTCATATGGCAAACCAGATGTGAAAGCCATACGTAAGTCAATACTAATACAATGTAGAGTATGGGGAGAATGCAATATTGGAGTGCTGGATTCACGTCATAATCTGATAAGATTGAATCAGTTGGAGGATTATGTTCGATTATTATCAATAACTATATTCCATTTTAAGATTAATGAAAGGTATTGGCAAAAAGAACTCTGAAGTGGGACCCTTGGTTTGAACCTGATGTAGAAACAACAATAGAAATTGCATGGATATCAATGCCTGATTTGCCACCAAATTTTTTTTCCAAGGATGCTATTTTCTCTATAGCTTCAGTAGTAAGGAAACCATTGATGGTGGATATGGCTATCAAAATCATCAAGACCTAGTTGTGCCAGAGTTAAAATAGAAGTGGATCTTATTGCTAAACTTTCACATAGAGTGAGAATCAGAGAAGAAGATGAAGCTACTGGGGAAATAAAATCAAAATAGATTAACATACAGTATGATTATAAGCCTCAATACTGTAAGGAGTGTTGTTTACAGGGCCATAATGAAATGAATTGTTAGACTATTCATCCAGAACTTTATGAAAAGACACAAAGGCAAAATGAAGAAGGCAATGAAAACAAAGAAGTAGAAGAAGTGCAGACTGAAGAAATAAAAAAAGATGTAGGAAACACCAAGAATTAATGGCAATAAAGAAGGAACAAGTACAAGAAGGACAAGTACGGGCACATTGTAGGAGCTGTGGAGGAAGAAGGCAAGGATGTGGATATTTCAAATGCTTTTGAGGATCTAAATCAAGAGCATAAGGAGTTACCACAATCAAAAATCATCCAGAAAAATAAATGAAGTACAAAAGAGTAGGTCAATGAGACTTTTGGCAATGTGAAAAAGAAGGTAGCAAAAGAACAACCAAAACAACAGACACAGGTAGATAGTCACAATATAGAAAAAGAGGAGCAAGTAAAAGAGACAACAGAATAATCACAAACTCATGAAGTTCAGAAGTTAAATGAGCAAGAAGTAGTGAATATAGAAGAGCAGACCACTAGTAAAGAATTAATGTTGATTCCTAATAACAATGAGAACAAGAAGGAGATAATAATAGAAGGGGTGGAACCCTTGACAATGGATGCAGAAAGTATGATGGAGGTGGTGAATGAAAACAATGAGGATTTGGATGATGCAGATTTAGGGGATAACATTGAAAAGATAGCTGCTGAAGGGGATTTATCTCCTAAGCAAATTTAATCATTAAGTGCAAGGCATGGAAGAAAGCAAAGGAAAAAAAGAAATAAAGTAGTGGAAAGTACAATGCAGACAAGGAGTCTAGCCACCAAAACATCTTCATAATGAATACATTAATTTGGAATATCAGATCAGTGAATACACATAAAGCTTTATAAGGCTCATCACAATGCATGGAAGATACCATTTTGGTTTTATTGGTTTGATGGAACCATTTCAGGATGGTAAGCAGATAGAGGAGTACAAGGATAGACTAGGAATGCATGATGCAGTGGTTAACAAATTAGGTAAGATTTGGGCATTTATGGAAGCATTTATACAGTATAGTATCATTAGAGATGAAGAACAGTTGGTTACTCACCGCGTGAAAAGTCAGCTTGCAGATTCAGCTGTCTTTGTCACTTTAGTCTATGCAAAATGTTCTCAACATAAAAGATTAGAATTATGGGAATATTTGGGAGATCTAGCTAGTTTAATCTAGGATCTTTGGATGGTAGGAGGAGATTTTAATGTTGTCAGAAATGGGGAAGAGAAGCTTGGAGGCCTACCAGTCTCTATGGAAGAGACTAATGATTTTAATCATTGCATTAATGCTTCTAACTTAGAGGAAATTTCTTTTAAGGGCAATAAATATACATGGTGGAATGGCAGAATAGATGAGGATTGTATTTTCCAGAGGTTAGATAGAGTATTAGTGAATGATAAAATACAGGACCTTTTTAATGATATAGAGGTAGAACATTTGGTGAGGAGTGGATCAGATCATGCTCTAATGGTGCTATAATTTAGAAATTTAGGAGAGAATTTGATTAAACCATTCAGGTTTTTGAATTTCTGGCTTAAAGAGGAATCATGCATGGAGGTAATTAGGCAAAAATGGAGGACAAATTTTGAAGAAGGCCCTTTTTTGAAGTTCAGAAGAAGCTTACGAATACTAAATCTGCTCAGACAAAGTAGAGCAAACAAACTTTTGGAAATATTTTCCCAGAGATTGCCACTTTGGAGGAGGTTATAAAAGTAAGGAAGGAATAATTTAAAGAAGATGCATCTAGTTTAAATAGAGCTAAGTTGTCACAAGCACATACAGAATTAGAATTGCAATTGAGAAGAGAGAAAGATTTTTGGAAACAAAAGTTAGGATTTCAATGGTTTAAAAATGGAGAAAGGAATACTAGATTTTTCCATGCAGTAGTAAAGGGGAGGAGAGCTAGACTAAGAATTTAGAGAATCTAAAATGCAAAAGGAGTTTGGTTGGAAAATGAAGATGTGATTGCTGAAGTTGCAGATGCTTTTTTCTTATATTAATTCCAAAAGTAGGAGGATGCTGAAATTTCTCAATGTTAGAGGTTCTCCCACAACTTATAATAGAAATAAAGAATGAGGAGTTAAAGATATTCCCTTCCATAAAAGAAGTGAAGTAGCAGTAATGGGATTGAATAGAGATAGTGCTGCAGGTTCGGATGGCATGACAGGTGCATTTTTTAGAATGTATGAAGTATAATAACAGAAGATATGCATCATATGGTTACAACATTCTTTTGTGGAAAAGAGCTTCCAAGATTTATTACACACACTAATTTGGTGTTACTACAAAAGAAGTTAGTAGTAAACACCTTTTCTGACCTTAGACCATTCCACTTAGCAATTTTGAGAATAAGGACTTTTCTAGAATTGTCCATGAGAGACTAAAGAGTGTGTTTCCTGATAGAGTATCTGAGGAACAAGCTGGATTTTTAGAAGGTAGATGTATAGTTGAAAACATTTAGTTGGTGCAAGAATTAGTCTAAAAAATCAGAAAGAGAGGGAAACCACTTAACATGGTGATGAAATTGGATATGATGAAGGCCTATGATAGGTTTGAGTGGCTTTTTTTAACAAAAGTCCTGAGGAGGATAGGTTTTTGTGATCAAATAATTGACATGGTATTCAGATTGCTGGCTAATAACTGGTACCCTATTTTAATTAATGGGCCACCTATAGGTTTTTTCAAGTCATCCATAGGACTTAATCAAGGAGATCTATTATCACCTACATTATTCATACTAGCAGTAGAAGTTTTATCAAAAAGCCTAAAACAACTATTAGTTAGAAAAGTATAAGACCTCGCAAATCCTAGTGGTTTCAGTCATGAAATATATGCAAAAATTTTAGGTCAGTATTAGCCCTTAGTCATATTTTTGGCCTTGATATTTCAATGATTTTATTTTCGACTCTTAATACCTTTAAGTGCCAATTTTTGAGTTGAATCATGATTAGGGAGGTCAAGGGGTGTTCTCGGGAGAGTTTTAGACTTTTCAGACCTCGTTAGGTGCTTTTTTGGATGTTGAAAATAGTAAGTCAATGCAAACTTGATGTGTCGCATCATCTATCACGTCGACCAACCTTTTTCCCAGCAATCTGATGTAGATTACAGTGAACCATTGCGAACTCAATGCGGCGCATCAAGATCGCATCTGTACCATCGATGCAACGTGTTGGCCTGCGTGTCGCTGGGCATATTTTTAATTAAGTCATTAAAAATCCACGTCTAAGTCAATTTTCCCCACTCTTATTCCGCCTAAACACAAGATTAAAGCCTATTACAAGCACTTTAGGCAAAATTTCATCAATCTTCTCCCAATTTGAAATCCTAAGTTCAATATCCATCTTTAAGAATCTCAAGAATTTCACCATCCTTTCTCCAAATAAGTTCAAAATTAAAGATTTCCAACTCAAGAATTCCAAGAACTCTCATTTAAGAGTACTAATAACATATCAAGAAATAAGTTTGTTCATCTAGTTCTTCATACAAGGTATGTGGGGTTTGAACAAGGAAAATCTTTCGTCCTTGTGCCCAAAAACTTGATTTTAATAAAGATTATATGAATTGCAAGTAAGGGTTGACACCAATTTTTATTATTTTATATTTATGACATTATCATGTTAATTAAGGCTTCAATTGCAAGAGATTTGATATATATATATATATATATATATATATATATATATATATATATATATATATATATATACATATATGTATATATATTTCCATGCTTGAAATCATGAGATTCATATGATGAGTTATTTTTCGCTATCATGATTGAGATTGTTTAAAGCTTTTAAGTTGATTGTTGAGCATGAAGTCTAAATATGATTTTGATGCATTAAAGCTTCGTATTTTAAGTCTTAAGTACCATTAATGATTTTATAAGGAGATGATGATCTCAAGTACTATTGACACATTTTGTTATGTGCTTTCAAAAGTAAAGATTCATGTTTATATCCCAAGCTAAGATAACAATCCACATTATTCATACAGTTTATTATTTAAAGCAAAGAGAAGTATAATTGGTTTTTATTATAAAACCTTGTGCTGTTTTAAGGTGGATTTCCTAAAAGTTCAGAGCAATAAGTATGGGAGTAGTATTTAGCACCGAGTTGGGTATGATTCCAAGGTCTCATACCCCAGAACTACTTGCCATCGTAGGTTTCTGATTTGCCCATAGTGGGCTAAGATAGTGATAACTAAAGTTAAGGTTCTATTCTGATGGCAAGGATATTACAACTCTCCCCAATATAGGCAAGATGTTGGAATCCATGTCAGCTCACATGGTTTATGTCGTTTAGAAGAAACTCCCAAAGTCCCAAATTTTTAGAGTCTCTAAATCCCTAAAGTTCTATAGTCATAAAGTCCCAAAGTTCCAAGTTTTCCAAAACTCCCAAGGTCTTTAAGTTTCAAAGGAAGAGAATAGTAGAAAAGCTTTTATAAACTAAGTGTAAAGGCTCACAGACTTACTTAGATATTGTTTTACTTAAACCTCAGTCACAGACTTATAGTTTTTGGTTCTTAGAAGGTAAAGGTGAGCCTTTTTTACTTAGCTTACATGATTTGCAATTAGAGCATAAGTATAACTTTAGAACTAAGCGTTATGACTCACGATCTTTATTTAACATATTTTATTCCTCGTGATACATAATTTCTCAGCTTTTAAATATTCAAGACAGTATGAGTCATTCTCGCTTAGCATGCACTGTTTACAAATTATATGTGCACTTTTGTATATTATTACTATTTTAATTATGCATACAACCCCATATACTCAGTACATCCTCAAAGTACTGATCCACATATACGTCTATGTGCTAAATTATCTTATAATGTAGGTTCAGGTGCTTAGTCTCAGCAGCGTGAGTGATTTCAGTATCTCCACCTACACTCTTATAGTTGGTGAGTCCTCATGGTTCGAGGACCTACTTCTTCTGATTTCCAGTCTTCAGAGCATTTGATTTACTATTTTTATCTTAGTCTGAGTTAGTTGGAAGTCTGTCCTAATGACTCTCTAGTTATTTAGTATTAGAGGCTTGTCGGACAATTAGTGGTTTTCCAGACTTATAGTATTTATCTTTCAGATAGTGTTTTCAGTTTATTTCTGTTCAAATTTGATCTAAAACAGTGCTACCATTGGACTAGTTTATCTTAAAGTAAGCGTCAGATTTAGAAGTAGGTTCAAAGGGTTAGCTTGGGGCTACTTGTAGCCTTGAGCACCGTGTGACATTATCGAGATAATATTTTGGAGCATTACAAACTTAATATCAAAGACTAAGGTTTAAAGAGTCTTAGGGACTCAGACAAGAAGCGTTGCGTAGAGTCTTGATCATGGATGCGAAGTACTCCATATTTATGAGCAAGAGGTTATGGGATGTTTTAGGAAACGTCATCTTTTTCTTTTATAATCCATTGTGCCTACAACTGTCTCTATCTGCTATTAACTCGTGCTCTTTCATGATAGAATATTCCTCTTTGTATAGCTAATATCCATAGGAATAATATCAGCCACCCCAGCCTGTTGATCCCTTGAATGAGAATATGTCTCAGGCTGAATTTTGGGCTTTCTTTTAGGCGTTAGCCTAAGTTATGACTGCTAATGTTCAAGCCAATAATCAGGGTACAGTTCTATAGCAACAAGAAGGTGATTCAGCTACAGCTAGACTATATGACTTTTTGAGGATGAATCCACCCGAATTGTTTCAGTTAAAGGTAGGTGAGGACCCACAATTGTATCTCAATGAGGTGAAAAAGATTACCCAAGTTATGAATATTTCTGAAAAAAAGAGCGTAGAATTAGCCTCTTATCGGTTGAAAGATTTTGCTTATGACTGGGTTGTCATGTTGAAGAAAGGTAGGGGTGAGAATTCAACTCCCATGAGTTGGCAGGTGTTTCAAGATGATTTTCTCGACAGGTTCTTTCCACATGAGTTGCAGGAAGCCAAGGTAGAAGAGTTCATGAATCTGAGGCAGGGCTCAATGACAGTGAAAGAGTACTGCCTTAAGTTCAACCAGTTATCTAAGTATGCTCCTGAGTTGATAGATGATACCAGATCTAGTATGAGTAAGTTTGTTACTGAAGTGTCAGGGTTGTTAGGATAGGAGTGTAGGACTGCCATGCTTAATTGGGGATATGGACCTTGCTAGGTTGATGACTCATGCCCAGCAGATCGAGGCAGAAAAGTTGAAGGGAAGAAAGATAGGAAATAAGAAGGCTAGAATAAGGTAGTTTGAGTATGGCTAGGCTAGATCTCATAGAGAGAATCGTTCACAATTTCAAAGTCATCCGCTTTTGCCAGCGCCATCCTCAGCTAGTGCCCCTGCCCCCAGAACCAAGCCAAAATAGAGGGGTAAGTCTTCCATGTCTAGGTCCCAAAATAGTGTGTGGTAAGCCCAGTTATCCTCCATGTTCTAAGTAAGGTAGGACTCATCCCGGTGAGTGCTTGGCCGAGGAGAAGAGTTGTTTTGGTTGTAGCAAGTTGGGTCATAGAACTAGAGAGTATTCGTATGCTAAGCAGGGAAACAGAGATGTTCGTCCCCAGAATCAGGCTATTAGTGCACCATTTTCTGTAGCTCACCCAGCCCCTTCTCAGGATGATTCATCCAGTGCCGGTGGTGGTCAGCGCCAAAATTGGTTCTATGCTTTAGCATCCCACCAGGAGCAGAAAAGCTCCCTAGATATTGTTACTAGTATGCTTCGTGTCTTTCATTTTGACGTATATGTATTATTGGACCCTAGGTTGAGTTCCTCGTATATGACCCTACTAGTTGCAGTTAATTTTAAAATAAGTTCTAAAAAGATCCCTAAGCCTTTCTTAGTCACACCAGTAGGGGAATCAGTTGTTGCCAAAAGGATCTATAGAAAGTGTCCTATTACCATCCTTCATAGGGTCATGTTTGCAGACTTGATAGAGTTAAATATGATTTACTTTGATCTTATTCTTAGTATGGATTGGCTCCCGAGTGGTGAAGTTTCAATTTCTAGATGAGCCAGTTTTTGAATGGTCAGGTAATTCAGTGTCTCCCAAAAGTCATTTCATATCTTATCTTAGAGCCAGGAAGTTAACCTCCAAAGGGTGTATCTACCATCTGTCTGAGTCAAATACACTAAGTCTGAGACCTCAATAGTTCAGTCAGTTAATATAGTTAATGCTTTTTAGGATGTCTTCACTAAAGATTTACCGGGGGTACCTCCCGATAGGGAGATCGAATTCAGAATTGATCTTCTTCCTGATACTCAGCCTATTTCCATTCCTCCATATCATATGGACCTTACTGTGCTTAAGGAGTTGAAAGAGCAACTCAAAGATCTGTTAGACAAAGGTTTCATACGACTTAGTGTTTCTCCTTGGGGCGCTCTCGTCCTATTCGTCTGAAAGAAAGATGGTTCTTTGCGTATGTGCATTGACTATCATCAGTTGAATAAAGTCACAGTCAAGAACAAATATCTTTTTTCTAGGATTGATGACTTATTTGACCAACTCCAAGGTGCAAGATATTTCTCAAAAATAGACCTTAGATTCGGTTATCATCAGTTGAAAGTAAGGGAATATGATATTCCGAAGACAGCCTTCAGGACCCGTTATGGTCATTTTGAGTTTCTAGTCATGTTCTTTAGGTTAACCAATGCCCCGGAAACCTTCATGGACCTCATGAATTGAGGTTTCAAGTAGTACCTAGATATGTTTGTCATAGTATTCATAGATGATATCCTTATGTACTCTCATAGTGAGGATGATCATGCAGGCCATCTTTGAATTGTGTTACAAACTCTTAGAGACCATCAATTGTTTGCCAAATTCAGCAAGTGTGAATTTTGGCTAAGATCAGTAGCCTTTCATAATCATGTTTTTTCCACCGATGGCATTAGAGTCGATCCCCAAAAGACAAAAGCCATAAGAAATTGGCCTAGACCCATTTCTCCATCAGACATTAGGATTTTCTTGGGTTTAACGGGTTATTACAGATGTTTTGTTGAGGGGTTTTCATCCATTGCATCTCCTATGACTCGATTGACTCAGAATAAGGTTAGGTTTCAGTGGTCAGATGCCTGCGAGAAGAGTTTTTAGAAGTTGAAGGCTCGACTCACTTCAGCCCCATTCTTAGCATTGCCTGATGGTAAGGATGATTTTGTTGTATATTGTGATGCCTCCAGAGTTGGTTTAGTTTGTGTTTTAATGCAGAGAGGTAAGGTCATAGACTATGCCTCTAGGCAGCTTAAGCCTCATGAGAAAAATTACCCAACCTATGATCTTGAATTAGCTGTTGTGGTATTTGCTTTGAAAATCTGGAGACACTACCTATATGGTGTGCATGTTGATATGTTCACTCAGAGGTAGTTGAATCTCTATCAAAGAAGGTGGTTAGAGTTGCTAAAAGATTATGATACAAGCGTGTTATATTATCTGAGCAAGACAAATATAGTGGTATAAGCCCTTAGTAGATTGTCTATGGACTGTGTTGTGCATGTGGAGGATGATAAAAAAAAATTGGCTCGATAAGTGCACCATCTGGATAGATTGGGTGTTAGATTGGTTGATTCGGCTGAGGATAGCATTTAGGTACAAAATAGTGCAGAATCTTCTTTAGTGTCTGAGGTTAAGGAGAAACAAAATTGGGATCCCATCTTAGTTAAGTTGAAGGAATC
This sequence comes from Capsicum annuum, assembly GCF_002878395.1. NCBI lineage: Eukaryota > Viridiplantae > Streptophyta > Magnoliopsida > Solanales > Solanaceae > Capsicum > Capsicum annuum. The sequence goes on from NC_061121.1 coordinate 64,275,067, forward strand.
CGTCAAAGACCAAAAGGTAGAGGTTTTCTCCCAAGGGGGAGATGGTGTACTGAGATACCAAAGTAGATTGTGTGTACTAGGTGTAGATGGTTTGAGACAGTGGATCACGGCAGAAGCGCAAGGTGCGTGATATTCTATTTATCCAGGTGCCACCAAGATGTATCGCGACTTATGGGAAACCTATTGGTGGTATGATATGAAGAAATATATAGTGGAGTTTGTAGTAAAGTATGCAACTTGTCAACAGGTTAAGGTAGATTACCAAAGACCTGGTGGTATTTTGCAAGAATTCAGTAATCCTGCTTGGAAGTGAGAGGAGGTGTAGATCGCCCATAGGTTGGTTTGAAGTTGGTGAGGCCGCTTTGCTTGGGCCTGATGCAGTATTTGAGGCTATGGAAAAAGTTAAGCTGATTAGAGAAAGATTAAAAATAGCTCAAAGTCATCAGAAGTCGTATGCAGATATAAGGAGAAGAGATCTTGAGTTTGAGGTTGGTGATTTAGTCTATTTGAAAGTTTCACCCATGATGGGAGTAAAGAGATTTGGCAAAAAGGGGAAATTCAGTCCTTGCTATGTTGGTCCCTACCAAATTTTGAGTCGTGTTGGGAAGGTAGCATATGAGCTTGAGATGCCTACAGATTTATCGTCTGTACATCCTGTGTTCCATGTATCTTTGTTAAAGAAGTGTCTTAGTGATCCAACGGTTGTAGTACCTTAAGAAAGCACAGAGATTCATGATAGCCTCTCTTATGAAGAGATTCCAGTTGAGATACTTGACCGTCAGGTTTGTAGACTAAGGAACAAAGAAGTCCCCTTGGTCAAAGTTCTTTGGCGAAATCAATCCGTAGAGGGAGCCACTTGGGAAGAAGAAGCAGATATGCGGACCAAGTACCCTCATCGTTTTGCTACAGACTTACATTCAGTTTAAGGTAACAAGTTTCATTAGCTCATCTCTTTTCATTCCATGTTTCAACAGTATGTGAACTTTACCCGATAAATCATGCATTTATAAATCAGTTCAGTCATGTTTTCAGCAGTATACATCAGTTATAGCCTCAATTTTCAGCATCACAGATTGGTTAGCCACATTCGAGGATGAATGTTCCCAAAGGGGAGATATTGCGCAAATCCTAGTGGTTTCAGTCATAAAATGTATGCCAAAATTTTAGCTAAGTATTAGCCCTTAGTTATATTTTTGGCCTTGAAATTTCAATGATTTTATTTTCGACTCTTAAGACCTTTAAGTGCCAATTTTTGAGTTGAATCATGATCTGGGAGGTCAAGGGGTGTTCTTGAGAGAGTTTCGGACTTTTTGAACCTCGTTAGGAGCTTGTTTGGATCGTGAAAATAGTAAGTTGACATGAGCTCAACGCGTCATATCGTCTATCGCATCAACCAACCTTTTTCCCAGCATCTAATGTAGATTCCAGTGAACCGACGTGATCTCGATGCACTATCAATGCAGCGTGTTGGCCTGCGCATCACTGGGCGTATTTTTATTTCAGTCATTAAAGATCCACATCCAAAGGGGCAATTAAGTCAATTTCCCCCACTCTTATTCTGCCTAAACACAAGATTAAAGCCTATTATAAGCACTTTAGGCAAAATTTTATCAATCTTCTCCCAATTTGAAACCCTAAGTTCAATAGCCATCTTCAAGAATCTCAAGAATTTCACCATCCTTTCTCCAAATAAGTTCAAGATTCAAGATTCCCAAGTCAAGAATTCCAAGAACCCTCATTCAAGAGTACTAATAAAATCTCAAGAAGCAAGTTTGTTCATCTAGTTCTTCATCCAAGGTATGTGGGGTTTGAACAAGGACAATCTTTCATCCTTGAGCCCAAAAACTTGATTTTAATAAAGATTATATGAATTGCAAGTAAGGGTTGACACCCAATTTTTATTATTTTTCATTTATGACATTATCACGTTAATCAAGGCTTCAATTACAAGAGATTTGATTAATATATATATATATATATACATATATCCATGCTTGAAATCATGAGATTTATATGATGATTTATTTTCTGCTATCTTGATTGAGATTGTTGGAAGCTTTTAAGTTGAGTATTGAACGGGAAGTCTAAATATGATTTTGATGCACTAGAGCTTCGTATTTTGAGTCTTGAGTACCATTAATGATTTTATAAGGAGATGATGATCTCAAGTCCTATTGACACATTTTGTTATGTGCTTTCAAAAGTAAAGATTCATGTTTATATCCCAAGCTACGCTACGAATCCACATTATTCATACAATTTATGATTTAAAGCAAAGAGAAGTACATTTGGTTTTCATTATTTACTATTTATTTACTATCTAGATTTCCAGTCTTCAAAGCATTTTATTTACTATTTTTAGCTAAGTTCGAGTTAGTGGGGGGTCTGTCCTAATGACTCTCTAGTTCTTTAGTAGTAGAGGGTTGTCGGACTATTAGTGGTTTTCCTGACTTATAGTGTTTGTCTTTCAGACAGTGTTTTTAGTTTATTTTAGTTCAGATTTGATATAAAACAGTGCTATCATTGGACTAATTTATCTTAAAGTAAGGTCCAGATTTAGAAGTAGGATCAAAGGGTTTGCTTGGAGCTACTTGTAGCCTTGAGCACCGTGTGACGTTCTTGGGATGAGATTTCTGATATATATATATATATATATGTAATATCCATGCTTTAAATCATGAGATTCATATGATGAGTTGTTTTTCGCTATCTCGATTGAGATTGTTGCAAACTTTTAAGTCGATTGTTGAGCGTGAAGTCTAAATATGATTTTGATGCATTAAAGCTTTGTATTTTGAGTCTTAAGTACCATTAATGATTTTATAAGGAGATGATGATCTCAAGTCCTATTGACACATTTTTTTATGTGCTTTTAAAAGTAAAGATTCATGTTTATATCCCAAGCTAAGATAGGAATCCACATTATTCATACAGTTTATGATTTAAAGCAAAAAGAAGTATAACTGGTTTTCATTATAAACCCTTGTGCTTTTTTAAGGTGGATTTTCTAAAAGTTCTAAGAAATAAGTTTGTAATGCCCCGATTCTCGAGAACCGGAACGCCACATGGTGCTTATGATCCCAAAGGACCACAAGCTAACCCTTTTTCTGATATCTGTACCTGTTCACTACATAATATAATAAAATACATGCGAAAACTGGCCAACACTTGCCATAAGGTTCAAACATCTAGAAATATACAATACCTTATACCACACTCTAATACATCTATCGAAAAAGCCTCTACACTGCCTGAACTGTGGAGTTGAAGGGACAATTCCCCCAACTAAATCCGTCTACTAAAATCAAATACTGTAATAACAATATCCTCGGATGATGAGGACTCACTGCTGCACCCACTGCTGCTATACAAGTGACTTAGAAGATGCTCCAAGTTTCACTCCTCTGAACCTATGGTGCCCCAAAATAAAAGAACACCATAGCGCGAATGCGTCAGTACTAAGATGTACTGAGTATGCAAGCAGGGAAGGCTAAATGCAAGGGCTTATGCATAAATATTTAATCAACAGAATAATCATGAGAATAACAAACGAGTACACATATATGAATGCACAGTTCACAACCACTATAACAATTATAACGACTCCAGATACCACAGCTCGGATACCACTTTACTATCCTCGGAACTCACTACTGCACTAGGGTACTGCACTACTGAATCATAGGATACCAACACTGATCAATCGAATACACTCACATCCCTGACTCCTGAAGATTTATATTAACACAAACCGTGGGAAGTAGTTACATAACTCACCATGACTCCTTATAAGCAACTGAATATGTGGGGGTGCACGCAATAATTTGAATAATATCTTTGATTTCGTAAAACATGCGTACTGAAAATGAAGACTCACATGGCTTAAATTTCATTATCTATACTTCTCATAATATTATAGAGAGGAAAACATAAGTAAAATCCCATAAATCACCATAATCATGAGAGGATGAAATAAGTACAATAACACATGTGAGTCATCATATAATTTGTCAATCACTTTCAGTTCATCAAGAATATCAATTCTCATAATGTAAATATCATTTAAATCTTTCGAAAGAATAGCTTTCATAATTCCACTTTCAAATCACTTCACTATTCACCATAGACACAAGGAAACACACACACACTGGGAGATCCTATAACCGACATAAACTATGTGAGCTACATGGAGTCCAACGTACAACCCATGTTGGGGAGAGCCGTCCTATCCTTGCCATCGAGTAGGACTATCGATATCAAATCCACACAAACTAGTGATCACTATATAAATCAGCCTCAGGCTCACTCCTACGGGGGCACGTAATTCTATGGAAGTAAGGTCGCTTTATACCTCCTACTTGGTGCTAAAGATTTCTCCCAGACTTAGCTCAGATCATTTCAAAGACAATCCACAACAAAAAATTTTCAATAATATATAAATATACATCGGGAGCCATCATGCTTCCCATCTATCAAAATCAACCACGTTGTAGATTTCTTTCACACCCGAGTTCAAAACAACTCCATTAAGACCAAAAGGTCAAATCATTCAAAATATCTCAAATATTCAACATCAACGTGCTTATAACACACACTTTCTCAAAAAAACACAATTTCCAATGGGAATTCACAGCCCAAATATCAAAATAATGATAAATATTATTCAAGATTCATGCTTTATATCTCCACACATGTAAATTCATCTTTCAAAATCATAAACATCAAGATTTCATAATAATCATCAAAAGATATGGGTTCATGCTTCAAATTCTTAAAAATCAAATAAAAATCATGCCTTTGTAAAGAAAATTACTTTTGGGCACAAGAACGAAAGAGAGTTCTTGTTGAAAAACCCCACATACTAAGTTCTCATGGAATTCATGTTAAGTTCTAAAATCATCGAAAATTCATCGATCGTAGCACGACTAAGATTATCGCGGAACTGACTCAACTCTAGACCAGCAGACTATTTCGGGCATATGTACCCCTAGAAATCAATAACATAAGTAATACGTAGTATACAACAATGCATACTCACATGCCCACAGGCCATCATGCACCATGCATTCATTAACACCTCACACCAATCATTTGAAGATCATATTCATATACAAGTATTGGGATCTCATGCCATTAAATCGCAGATCATTCAACAAGGATGCATATGGTTAAGGAAGAATACAACATAACATAGTTCATCCAATCGGGATACACACAAATAACATACATTCAACACATCATGGTTCACTTCTCAAGGTTCTTTCCTTTAAGATCTTGATATATGCAATTCAACCCATAATTAGACATTTCACACTTAGTGTGGCCTAATGGCCTTACCATTTCCCTCAAGCATCATAGTAAGCACGTAGCATGCAAGTATGGTAAGAACTCATAACTTCAATCACAAGGGGTCATACGATCCATTCTTCTTCAACTAGGCATTTCTACAATTACCTTGCATGCACCATTTAGGCATAGGTCAGTATGAACAATTACATGTGCTAAAACACCATCATTCATCTTAATTCCACCAACTAAATCCCTCGTCCGCACTTACAACCATATCATAAGTCTTCCACACAACAT
>NC_061121.1:64280752-64334473 GCF_002878395.1 Capsicum annuum
ATGCATTCATTAACACCTCACACCAATCATTTGAAGATCATATTCATATACAAGTATTGGGATCTCATGCCATTAAATAGCAGATCATTCAACAAGGATGCATATGGTTAAGGAAGAATACAACATAACATAGTTCATCCAATCGGGATACACACAAATAACATACATTCAACACATCATGGTTCACTTCTCAAGGTTCTTTCCTTTAAGATCTTGATATATGCAATTCAACCCATAATTAGACATTTCACACTTAGCGTGGCCTAATGGCCTTACCATTTCCCTCAAGCATCATAGTAAACACGTAGTATGAAAGTATGGTATGAACTCATCACTTCAATCACAAGGGGTCATACGATCCATTCTTCTTCAACTAGGCATTTCTACAATTACCTTGCATGCACCATTTAGGCATAGGTCAGTATGAACAATTACATGTGCTAAAACACCATCATTCATCTTAATTCCACCAACTAAATCCCTCGTCCGCACTTACAACCATATCATAAGTCTTCCACACAACATCCCCAATTTTAGACAATAACATGGAGTTCATGTTGAACGTATACATAGAAAGTAGTCTAGTCATTTAGAACTTATTATATCCTAAGAACGTAAATTTATAGCCTCGTAGACAATTCCACAAACACCTTACATGCACTTTTAGGCATTAGTGAATTCGTCAAACTCTCATATTTTCCGCCACCCCATATATCTCATCCAACACACATAATCATCACATGCATGTATCAACCAACATACACCATCACCACACATATATATATCAACCAACATGCATAATCATCATATATATATATATATATATACACATAACTTGAACTTTTAAAAAGGGATTCGTGGACTCTATGGAAGAAAGGAGTCTATAATAAACACTTGCATACCTTAGATTTCATGGCCGAAAGAGATTGATGGAAGGAATTCTTGAATCAAAGCCTCCAATTAATTTCCCCCAATTCAAACCCTAACCCTAACTTGATATATATATATATACACACACACACATATAAGAGAAATAAGAGGAAAATAATACAAGTTCTCAGCTGAATGGGGTATTTATAGAGGTTTAAAAGAGTGGTGAAAGACCAAAATGCCCCTAAGAAATAAATAAAATCCGAATCTGTCCTTCAGTGATCTATCCGATAGGCTGAAGTAAATTAGCCATAACTTTTTACTCCGATGTCCAAATTAGATGAAACCAATTTTATTGAAAAGAATACTCTCAGGACTTTCCGTTGATATATAGTAGATCACACAATTTATTATGTAAAAGGATTTATGATCATTTGAAGTTGACCAAAAAAATCGCCTGGCTGCAGTATTTTTTTTCCTGCACATTTTACTGTTCACAGTTCGATCGGAATGGTCGTAACTCATCGCTCGACTGTTTGTTTGGGGTGATCCACATATTGTTGGAAATATTATTCGATGCTCTACAAAATGGTGGGTCGAAATCCAAGAAATGACACACATAAAAATTATAAATCATTCTCGAAGATAGGATCCAATGCGTTTACGCATAAAATTTTGACGAAATATTTTTTTGGGGTATTACATAAGTATAGGAGTAGTATTTAGCACCAATTTGGGTATGATTCCAAGGTCTCATTCCCCAGAACTATGTGCCACCATAGATTTCTGATTTGACCATAGTGGGCTAAGATAGTGATCACTCAAGTTAAGGTTCTATTTTGATGGCAAGGATAGAATAACTCTCCCTAATGTAGGCAAGATGTTGGACTCCATGTCAGCTCACATCGTTTATGTTGGTTAGAAGAAACTCCCAAAGTCCCTAAGTCCCAAAATTTTCAGTCTCCGAATCCCAAAAGTTCTATAGTCATAAAGTCCCAAAGTTCCAAGATTTCAAAATCTCCCAAGGTCTTTAAGTTTCAAAGGAGGAGAATAGTAGAAAATATTTTATAAACTAAGTGTAAAGGCTCACAGACTTACTTAGATATTGTTTTACTTAAACCTCAGTCATAGACTTATAGTTTTCGGTTCTTAGAAGGTAAAGGTGAGCCTTTTTACTTAGCTTACATGATTTGTAAATAGAGCAGAAGTACAACATTTAGAACTAAGATTTATGACTCACGATATTTATATAACACATTTTACTCTTCATGATACATGATTTATCAGCTTTCAGATATTCAAGCCAGTGTGATTCATTCTCGCTTAGCATGAATTATTTACAAATTATATGTGTATTTTTGTATATTGTTACTATTTTACTTATGCATATATCATATACTCAGTACATCCTCAAAGTACTGATCCACATATACGTCTATGTGCTACGTTGTCTCATAATATAGGTTCTGGTGCTTAGTCTCAGCGGCGTGAGTGATTTCAGCATCTCTATCTACACTCTTACAGTTGGTGAGTCCTTATGGTTGAAGGACCTACTTTTTTAGATTCCCAGTCTTTAGAGCATTTGATTTACTATTTTTAGCTTAGTCCGAGTTAGTTAGGGGTCTGTCCTAATGGCTCTCTAGTTCTTTAGTAGTAGAGGCTTGTCAGACTATTAGTGGTTTTCCAAATTTACAGTATTTGTCTTTTAGACAGTGTTTTTAGTTTATCTCAGTTCAGATTTAATATAAAATAATGTTATCATTGGACTAGTTTATCTTAAAGTAAGTTCCAGATTTAGAAGTAGGTTCAAAGGGTTATCTTGGGGATACTTATAGCCTTGAGCACTGTATGACATTCTCGGGATGAGATTTTGGGGCGTTACAAAAAGACTTCAAGTCTTTTGGCATGCGTAGAGGAAGTGCAAAGCTTAATCATCTTGCATTTGTAGATGATATGATTGTATTATGTAAGGCATAGGTAGCAACATTGCAAATGGTCACAAAAACACTAGAAAAGTCTGAGAGGATTTCTGGTCAGAAAATAAATAAGGAGAAGATTGCATTATATTTTCCTGAGAATGTCTCACAGGGAGTAGTGGTGGTAGCAGAGGTAGCAACTGGTATTCTGAGTAGAACTTTTCATTCACATATCTGGGATGTCCATTCTTCTATAAGAGGAAGAACAAGTTATACTATCAGCAGCTAATGAATAGAATTACAAATAAACTCCAGGCATGAAAAGGAAACTTATTGTCATTAGGAGGTAGGACAGTTCTAATTAAACATGTGCTTCAAAGTATCCCTATATATTGTTTATCTGTTATGAACCCTCCTAAAAATATGCTAAGTACTATTCAGATAATATTTGCTAAGTTTTTCTGGAGTAGTACCATAGGGGGAAAAGAAAGGCGTTGGGTATCATGGAAGACAATGTGCTACCTGATTCAGAGGGAGGTTTGGGTTTTAGAAGGTTAGAAGATCTTTTAATAGCCCTTTTTTGTAAACTATGGTGGAATTTCAGAACCATAAAGACCCTGTGGAGTGAGTATATATTTAACAAATATTAGAAAAAGATACATCCCAAGAAAGTGTTGTGGGAAGTGGGAATGGGCTCTTAAGTGTGGAAAAAATTATTACAAGCTAGAGATAATATTGATTATCTTATTTTTTGGAATATTAGAGAAGGAAATTCTCATCTATGGTTTGACAATTAGAGTGGTCTGGGAGATTTTTATTCCATCTTACGAGATAGTAAAGAATGGGATCCCAATTTGCAAAGTGTAAAGGATTTAATGATAGAAGGAAGGTAGAACAAGGAGTTGATGAAACAAGTACTACCTGAGGAGATAGTAGAGCATGTGATATAGAATGTAATACTAGGCCACCAATAGATAATACGGGATAAAGGAATATGGAGTGTGGAACAAAGAGGATACTTTACTGTAAAAATAACTTGGGAATATGTGAGACAAAGAGAGGAACCTTCTAAGTTCTATAAGAAGCTGTGGATTAAAGGGATACCATTTAAGATGATTTTTTTCAGGTGGAGAATGTGGAAAGGAAGAATTTTTGTGGATGATACAATTAGGAGATAGGGAATGCATGGTCCTTCTAAATATTGGTGTTGTCAGAACCCAGCACAAGAGACCATAACACATATGCTGTTGAGATCTTATGCTGCTAATAGGACATAGTCCTACTTTTCTTCTTTTGTAGGAATCACTATTCAAGGCCTAAGCTTAAGAGAAACATTCATGCTTAGTGGGAGGGTCAAGTGAAACAGAGAGAGAACATATACTTTAGAGAAATACCAGTAATCATCATATGGGAACTATGGAAGAGAAGAAACACCATGAAGCATGAAGGAAAAATAATGACAGGTCACATGATATCTATAATGTCACTAGGCACCTGAGAATGTTACTAAAGGTTAGAAAACCAAGGATAGAATTTCCTATAGCATGGCCAGATATGCTACAACAATTAAACTAATTGAGGCCTTGTATCAAATACAAATTGGTTTATTAGGAGATGCCAGAATAGGAAAGGTACAAGTATAATATAGATGGGGCATCTAAGAGGACCCCAGGAAGAAGTTCATGGGCTTACTGTTTAAGGAATGCTCAAAGTGATTTAGTTCATGCAGAAGGATCAGTTATATAAGACACAGACAATATGGAAGCAGAAGTAAGAGCAATCCTATATGCAGCTAATCATTCCAAGCAATCATGTCAATAAAGAATCATAAAAACTAATTTGTTAGCCATGAAGAACTTTATAAAGCACAAATTGGAGATTCCATGGAAAATAATAGACTTTGTAGACCAGATACAACAAGCATTGAAAGGGAAACAAGTTATCATACAACATATTTTCAGAGAAGGCAATCAGCTGGCTGATTACTTAGCCAATTTAGCAATACAACAAGGCACTTTCAAATTCACATCATCCAGTCACCAAGTTTGGGAAGGAAGATCCTAAATAGTGACAAACAACAATGTCCATATGTGCGACTAGTACCAACAAAGGGGTAAGGTACTGGAAGTCTAAAACAAGTTTCACAAGCAATATTCACAATAGAAAGGTACACAAAAAGGTGAAAATGCTAAGTAGCCTATCTACACCAGCTAACAAAAAAGGAATCTAATCAGATTAGGGGTCTTTTGGTCAGATTTATCTTAAGCAACTGAGGTACTTTAGCTTCTCATCTCTATCCCAGCTATACCTACAACTCAATTATGTTACTTGGAGGAAAATGAAGATATAGAGAAGAGAAAAGAGCGATAAAGTTCATACTTGAAAGAAGACACAAGCCTCAGTGGACTAGACCCGATATGTTAGCACCAAAATACACTAGCAGCATCCATAAACTGGATATTTCAACTATGGATTTATCAAACAAAGAAGAAAGACAGAAGTTAAAAGAAACAAAAAGTAGAAAATAGAGAAATAAGAGGAAATACTCACTCATGCAAGCTAGAAAAACTTCAAATTGATGGAGCTAAAGCTCAATATTGCAAACCCATAGCTGGAGAAGAGAAAACTTTTTATTGATGATGGGGAACATGGTGAAGAGGTAGTCTGAAGTGGAGCTTAGATCTAAGCTCAATTTGGAAGCCCTACCCTTTATTTTTTTTGCTTTTTTTGGTTTTGGTCAGCATGTTGGGATGATTCAATTTTGTTACAAGCTTTCTTTTTTGTTGATGATAGAAGGGTTGGTCCATATGGATATTTTTTAATTAATTAAATTACAAATTAAATAATAAAAACCCTTTGATATTCAATATAGGAGAATATTTCCATAGCCACTTGTGTTTAGGGTGAAACTTACCTTAGTTGTTATTATCTTAGGTGTGATTGACTTAGTTGCTCTCGGTTGGGAGGAATTTTTATCCTAGATCTAGTTATGGCTTATTCAACATCTACAAAAGGATTTAGGCACCCTAGTATAGTCCGAGATATATTTCGCTATAAATGGATTTTGAGGATTAGAAGTGGGCCCTCTGGCCTGCCTTAGGCAAAGACTTTTAATAATTTTTATAGGCCTATTTATACATGACATATCCTTAGTATTATTTGTTTTGAGCTTGAGGTGATTGAATATGTACCTAATGAGTACATCGATGGGATATTAAATGATTGATGGATTCCAAATACGCATAGTAATATTTCTAATAGATACGCTTATTCTTATGGATTCCATTTATGAGTAATAATATAGCTTATATATATGATTATTGATGTGAATTCCAGTTATTGCTAATAATATAGATTATATACATGATTATTGCTATGAGTTCTAGTTATGGCTAGTACCATAGCTTATATAAATGATTATTGATATGAATTTTGGTTATGGCTAAGAATATGGCTTAGATATATAGTTATGGATATGACTTTTGATTTTATGTATAAGTATGAGTAAAGGGATAGTTTGCAGATAAGGTTTATTAGTATAGCCTATTAAATTAATTTATCGATATTATTTGTTGATATGGTTCATTGAAACGATTTATAAATATGAGTTTCGATTCAAGTCCTACAATTGTTGATGATATTGATAATATGAGTTTCAGTTCAATTCCGGTAAATGATGATGATGCTATTGAGTTCTGGTTCGAGTCTGACATAGAGCGATGTTTATGATATGATATGGTATGGATGGATTCTTGGTTATGGGATGACAATTGGCAAATCATGGTTATTCGATTATTTACTTTCCTTGTTTGTACCCTTCAGGCTTATCGGTGCTTGTGTTAGGTTATTTACTTTTCCACACCTATTGACTTATGGGGGCTATTTAGTAGTTATATTTGTGTGATTTTTACGTTATTATTTTAATTTTATTAATTTATTTGTGCATAATGGTGTCAGTGTTATTTCTAGGTTTCCCCTTCTAACCTTGACTTAGCTTATTTTACTTATTGTATATATATCATGATTTAACTCAGCCGGCCAATGATGCCTACTGAGTACCCATGGTTTTAGTACTCACAGTCCACTTCTATACCTCTTTGGTACAAATTCGAGTACTAATTGTTACCGCTGATTCGACACTCATACAAGATTGATTTCGGAGATTGAGTGAGTTCTTGAAGTCAGAGTTACCCTTTTTCCTTCTGTAATCTATGTCTAGTCTTTCATCTTTGAGATAGATTGCATTTGATTATCTAGTACTCATAGTTCATCTGTAGTAGCTCTTGTATCAACATTACTGAGTCTTGGGATGGTTGTTGTTTCTCGATCTATCTATTAGACTTTTATATCTATTTATTTGCTATTTAAGTCTTTAATTGTTAATTTTTGACTTTTGAGCCCCTTTCCACCAAGTTAGCCCATTGTAATTAGCTTCGAGATACAATTTGGCTTACCAACTGGTAGGCCAAAGTAGGTGCCATTATGACTCATAAATTGGGTCATGACACCCCTGGTATACCAGAGAGAAGAAAGACTGATCTAGTATCAATGAAAAAGGTTATTCAATAAGAAACAAATAAAACAACAATAGATGCTCCAAAAGTAAAGCAAACCCCGGATACTTCAAAAGGTCCTTATGTCTCCATTATTGAAGTTGATAGTGACACACCACCTGGAATTGTTCAAGCTAAAGTATCCACTTTTAGTGGAATTACATTTTCTAATTTAGTAAGTGTTCATCAATAATCACTAGGAGAGGTTCCTAGACACGCGTGCCTGTAAAGTCTCACGATACTAATTCCAGCAGTCATGAAGAACATTACTTAGCAAAAACAGATGTAGATGTATTAAATTTCTATGTCTAGACCTATGTAAGAATCAGTTGCATTTTATCATTCAAAATCAATTAAGCACAATTCAAATCTAATCTATAATTGTTTACATTTTAAGATTGACCCAAAATTCAGCCACCTTGAGACATTAGTCTCTAATTAATAAACGAACATTATGAAAGCTTTAAAGTAGAAGGACTATGGTGAGGAGAAGGTTATTAATTTTAAAAGATAAGATCTTTGTACTAGCTACAAATTGCTGAATATGAAAATTTTAGCTAATCGGTGCTGCTAAAATCAACAGTCCAAATAGAGATGAGCATAAGGATGAAAAAAGTGATCTTGATTGATCTCAGTAATCTGAAAGTCCAAATAATCTGCCAAAATAAGATGATGATCAGGAAGATGTCAATGTTAGTTGTGTCTTGGGAGAGATAGTTGCTAGTATTAATGACCAGTAGTTAAACACTAGTTAAACAAATGCTGTTTTTTTATATAATTATATGTATCGGTTATTTATATATACATGATACATCACTGTTATATAGTGTATTAGTTACATTTTTGTAATAACTAATATGTCTGATACATCAATACGGACTATCAATTTTAGTTCACTATGTATCATATGCATATTATTTCAGTATTAGTATAAATGATACATCAACAAATAAGTTATATTACTTACATATCTTTGAGAGAACTTTATGTATATATCAGTGTGTGAAATGATATGATTATTTTAAAGATGATGGAACTCTACCTGATATTATTGAACAGGATAGAGTAACATTTGTTTCTGCACCACCTGCCTCTCTTGTGGCACAAAAATTAAAGGTTTTCAGTCTGCTTCAAATAAAGAATAGTTAATTTTACCTTTGTAACAGTCAATGGCTAATAAAATTTCCAAGTACCGAAGTAGTTCATATCGATGACACAAAGACCCCTGCTGCAAGGATTGGGAAACCTTAAAAAATATTCAAGTCCTTATACCTAATGTATTTTTGTTCAATTTTCAAAGCCAAGGATGATGTAACTTTTGATGTTCATCGGTATTATACTTTTGAAGGTTTCAATATTTTAGATGAGACTTCAACACAGTTAATCACTATTTACTTAGAATTAATTGGTGACGGGCTGTTAAAGTATCATGCCCACAAGTAAGATAAGTCATTTATTTTACAATTTATTTCATAAATTATTAATTATCCATACATGATCTTAACATACAACAATCATACAAGAAATCAAAGAGTGACCACTACAATTCTAAATTATCGAATCTTGGGTTTGAGATGGTTTAAAAATAAAAAATTGGTTATATTTGATGTCTCAGCTCAAAAATTATTAGATCAATGAAGTAGAAACACACATTTTCAAATATATTATGAACACTCTTATTCTACCTTATACATAGGTATGAATATGTATCATTTTTTAGACAATCATTTAGGATCAATGTAATCTATACTTATATCATCTTTCATATATAAAAGGTTCATTTTCTCTGTTAACTTATTTATCTAACTTATTCATACAATGTGAAGCACCTTAATATCGTCTTTTACTACCTCTCAAAGAAGTCCAAGATACAAGGTCATAAACAATACAAATACATCACTGCTAATTATTTGCTTCAAGTCTACATAGATAATACCTACAAAAGGTATTATCCAGAAAAAGGGCCAAAGTTCTATCATCACAGAAGGATTATCAAAAAAATATTTTGTTTCTCAAAATGATGAATCTTTAAGCAACATCATCAAAAGTTTTAGCATCCTAGATGACCTACCCTAGTATTTGATCGATGAGGTGTATGTCCCTGTAAATTGTGATGGTGAGTTTCATTGGATGTTGGCTGTTATTGTTCTCAAAGAGATACACATTGCATTGATGATTCAATGTTGTTAAAGAGACATAATGAATCGTTGTTTAATATTCAAAAGTTAGCCACAATATTGCATACTTACCTATATCTTAGTAAATTTTTTAAACAAACAATTCATGTAGACCGGTTGATAATTGATGCATACAAGGACAACTTAAGTAATAACCAACTTCTACGGGGACGTCTATTTGATGTTGAATATGTGAAAGTCATTGCTCAGCAATCAAGGGTCAGTTTGTATGTATCATGATAAAGTTTCAAAAAATTCATAACTTTACATTAATTATAGATGTATAACAATGTTAACAGTTTTTTTAACACAACATACATATTTTTGTAGGATTGTAGAATTTCTATTTTTGATTACGCTGAGTATTTGAGTGATAAACTACAAGTACCAAATGGTGGACTTGATGTTGAATTCCTCCATAATTAACCATCACATTTGTGAAAGCTTAGAATGACTATGTCAGGGACAGTGGATCAAAGCCAACTTTTATACCACCTGATGAATCGAGTTTGGTGAACATTGAGTAGATATGTATCAATTGGCTTGTCTAGTTATCCTTAGGAAAATACTATTTGATTTTTGTGAACAATATTTGGATATTATATTAGTAGCTACTGATCAAGGCATGTCTTGATTTTTTATATTTTA
The DNA here is from genome assembly GCF_002878395.1 of Capsicum annuum. NCBI lineage: Eukaryota > Viridiplantae > Streptophyta > Magnoliopsida > Solanales > Solanaceae > Capsicum > Capsicum annuum. Next base: position 64,290,917 of record NC_061121.1, read on the forward strand.
TGTATTTTCTTTGTGGACATGACATTTTTCATGCGTTATTTACTGATTTTGATTATATACCTTTTACGACTTTAATGTTAAATATTTTTCAGCACTTTACACTCATTAGTGTATTGATTTATACTCTTTGACGAATAAGAGACACACTACACTGTCAAGATACTTATTGTATAGTAAAGTATCTTCAAGATACATCACTTCTTAGCGATGTATCTTTTTCAACAGTATCGTTAAGGTACTTTTTTTTTAGATATGTATCTTTTTCAATAGTACTGCTAAGAGATATAACTTTTTAGCGATGTATATTTTTCAATAGAATATTAGGTATCTTGTGTATTAACAAAATAAAATGTATCATAGCTATATATATGTCTAAATAGTTGTCCGTAGTTTAACCACAGGGAAAGTAATATATCATCATCACCATTTTCATAAGCAATGTATCTTCTGAATTATCAGTAATATTTCTTTTTAAAATTTGAAAAAAATTGTTTGATTTTTACACAACTAAGTAATGTATCAGGTATATTAATATGAGATGTATCAAAGAATAATTTTTACGTTATGTATCAAAAGTACAAGTTATATATCTTAAATGTTAACATAAGAATCTAATTATCACAATATTTATCAATGCTTTTTTTTAAGTTACATTGAAGATTTATAAAATCAAAACATTTTATAACAAAAAACAATGCCATTACAACTGATATTGTTAAGAAAAATGACATTGATAAGAAAGAATAAGTTCTAATAAGTTCTAAATCATTTTTACATAATGAAAATAATCTACATCACTTCTTAAAGACATTATAAGTCCGTCTATTATGACCTCCAGATCACATCTTTCACAGTAATTTGTGTTTGTTGAGATAGTTTAATCAGATTTCTTATGCCTCACTTTCTTTGATCTCTCCGACAATCTTCTGTATTTTGATGATAAGACCACTTCTTCTTTAATTTTTAAGTCCATTGTTAATTCTTCATATTGGACATTGGAGTCATTGGTACTTTATATTTCATGACGAATGTTACTGGCTTATAGTAATTAAAATAGTATGGTCCTATATATTTTACGTGTTTTCTCTTTAAAACTGCAATCGTGTGCAGATATGATAACTCGTATAGTTGAAACCTTCTACAATTACATGTTTTACTCTCAAGGTTCACAATGTACCTTGTAGCAACTTTGTAGTCAGAATATACATACTCTGATGAAGCCTTAACCAAATAAAATAATCACCAGTCAGACTACTAATTGGAAACAAGTATGAACATGATTCATATGATGAATCAATAACAACAATAACATACCCAGTGTAGTAACTTTGTAGTCAGGATATACACATATTGATGAAGCCCTAACCTGACAAAATAATCACCAGTCAGACTACTATTTGGAAATAAATATGGATACAGTGCATCTGATACATCAACAGTAATAACATACCCAACGTATTACCACAAAGTGGGCTCTTAGGAGATAAAATATACACAATCCATACAACTGCCTCAGATGAGGATGAATCTGATACATATTAACATTAAAAATTTGTATGTATCAAGAATTGAACTAATTGCAACAAAACAAACCTCATTTTAACATTTACATATTAAAAAAAATACATACCAGATCTAACAGATTGTATCACCACTGTAGAAATACTACTTTTTTTATTATGTGTATGCATAACACAAGTACTGGTAAAAGAATACCGTCAAGCGAATAGATTTTGCACTATTTTGAACTAGAAATTCTTTAAACCTTCTTCTCAATGTAGTCTTCGTATATGATGTTATTTCTCTATTTTTATAATTTCATGCTTCAAATTGTATTCACAATTATTCTATAACTTCTTTTATTGATAGTTCACATACCTCTACCAGACAACCATTAATAAATTCAGAAATATTCAATGTCACCATCCTCCCTCTGTTTATTAGAGCATGAGCTCTTGACCACTTTCATAATTGATATTATACAAGTAATTATTTACTCTATGATTTACCTTATCAACTATAGCCATAATACACTCTAATTCTCTTTTCTGTAAGTCTTGTACAAGTAACTAAGATGTTTTATGCTCCTCCTAAAGTTTTTACAAACATTCCTCCAAAGGTTCCAAATGCATGCAAAGTGAGGCATTAGGATACCCAATGCTTACACTCTTCATAGTGCTATTGTTATGATCAGATACACCACATATATTCTAACACTCTGTAAAGACGTCTTTAAACTGTTAGAAAAATCACAATCTTGAACAACCATTCTCACTATCCACAACACCATATGCTATTGGCAATATGCAACCTAAAAACATAGAAGATATAAAATATTAAATTATCAGGTCACTCTAGTTTATTTTATTTATGAAGTTTAAATAAACTATATTCTAAAATAAAATCAAGAAATAGTTTTAAATTGGTTCATATATTAGCTGATATACCTGCACCACTGAAAGTGATAGTCAAAACAAACGTTTCTTTGAACGTTCACTGGAATGAGAATTATTCACGACAACTACAGGTTTACAAAACTCAAAATCTCTCATCAATGGATATAAAGCTATAAGAAATATATGAACCATTGTCAGGTGACTTTGGCATCCTAATGTATGAGTTGGAACACACAGTGTTTAGTATATGAATGTATTTAGGGCTTTGTCTATATCCATCAGCCGACCACCTCTTAACATCTATATTGCACGCTCCTTATCCTACCATGCTTTTATGTAATTAATATCCATACATATAAAGTCTCCACCCCTTAATTATATCACCTGGAGTGAAGTTTCTCTTGTGATTGACTAATTTAGGGGTGTAATCTCATTAGAAAAGGCTATTGTAGCTTGAACTTAGGTGATCACTTTTTCACTTAATGGACAACTATGTACATCACTGAAAGTCCCAAATTTAAAATAGATTAGAATATTTCAGACAAGATGCTTTCATGATCCAATTACAATCCCCAAAAGGGTAGTGTAGAACATAGCTAAAAATATCAAAAATAGTTTATGTAAGATAGAAACAATGTATTAGATAATTAAAGTCAATATATCAAAGTATTCTGCAAATAATGCATAAGACAACCAATCAAAATTATGAATGAGTTTTAAAATGATATATGTTTGTAAATGTATCAGTGACCAATTTGTCATATTTTATTTGCACAGAAAGTAATGTATCTGATCAGATACATAAATATACATACCTTTCTTTGTTAGAACATTTCTCTTTGAAGTTGAAGCTATGATCTGAGGAAAATTTGGTCATCATAGATATAAGAGTAGTCTTATCCTTGTAAAGTTAATCCATCTTAACCTCTGCATTTTTGCAATCACTGATAAAGTTTTCAATTTTGTTTTGATACATACAATGAGTTAAGATTTTTTGATTCAACTACTACAAGTGCTAATTCATCCATTTTCATTCCTTCTACACAATTAATTACACGAGTATCTACTTCAGATGCCCTCTCATCAAAAGATTTATCTATTGTAGTAATGCATAAAGGAGATATTACAAAGCTTGAAACATTTTTTTAATTCAACATAAAGTTTCATGCCATTGTTGTTGAGAATCACCATTGATAAGGAATATATGTTACGACCCAAACTAGGGCCTGACCGTGATGGGTATCTCAAGTCCGCCGAGAATCGGAGACCACCCCCTTTGCTTAGTCAAACAGAACAAAATACAGCTAGTAGTGGATAAAATCCAAACATATAACAATATAGAGCTGACTTCCAAACATATAACGAGATAGGTAACTCAACTAACTCAAAAATAAATCTAAGAATTTTAAAAACCATCCCATTCCATAGTAATCCACAAGCCTCTAAGAAACCAAAATCAATCTATGCCGGTACATGCCCCCGACGATAGCCAAAAAGAAACCAAAAGATAGTGTATGACATAGTGAAATCAAAACATGAATTGAAGGTCTTCTGAATAATGGAAGCTCACCACTTCAAGATGACTCACGACCAATCCAGAAATCACCTAATCACTGTGTAGGAAAAGTAGAAGTGCCTCTGATTCCTGCATCGCGTAGGGATAAAACATGTAACTTAGGATAGGGATAAAATAATGCCATGATCAAGTCAATTCAAAACCATTCAAAACAAATACACACAATCACAAACACACACAGACACACATACATATATATAATATGCCGGTATAGGGAATGACTTTTAGCATGAAAGTAAAATATTAGCCTGGACTGTGTAGCTCAAACCATCATATATACCCACAGGCTATATGGATCTAGCTCCCTCTGCTAGTTAGATCCAACTCCCTTCCATCTAGCTGGGCCTCAGTGCATGTCAGCTGTATGAACAAGAGAAATTTAAGGAAGGGATAAATCCATGAAGGATAAAACCATTACAACATGTATACATGTATGTAATGTGTGAACTATGCATACATTCATAAAGACAATCCCCCACGCCGACAAACATGGTTTCTAGTATTAGTCCCTCGGGACCTCTATCTCTATGGCTTAACTACACAACCCCCTTTAAGCCCAATTAAAATATTTACACATTCTTGTTAATTAAACCAAGGACCGTCCATTAAGGCATATACCATTGGTATCATCATACCAATTATGCTTGTAAGCTTATAATAATGTCACACCAATTCTGTCAACCTGGGGAAACACCACAACTCTCTTTGTTCATTAAATCTAGTTGGGGGAATGCCACGACCACTTTTGTTTATTAATTCAAGTTTAAAATAAAAACATAGCCAACAAAGCCTTCAAAACCCTTTTTATCCGGTTAACCATTTATGCAATGCCATAGTTTATGGAAGTAAGTCAAATCACGTGATTAACCATAATTCAAATACAATTATGCAAACGGGTTGATAGAACACAATTTCTAAAACCAAAATCATCAATTTGGGGGAATACCTCGACCCCCATTTTAATTCCCATACCTATGCACCCACTGGTTCAACAACCATCAATTTGAAGCATGAATAATTCATAAAAGTCATGGGAAAATAATTCAAGAATCAACCATTTCAAAAACCCTTAACCTATATCAAAACCCATATTCAAATCTACATGAACAACTATTGAAACACATGCTTTAAGTAAAACAAGTTTAGGGAATGTCTAACATGTATGAACGTAGCCCAATTATGGAGAGAAATCACCACTTGAAAGCTCTAATGGATAAACCTTGAGAAACTCTAGCTTGTTCTTGACTAAGGAATTTAAGAGAGTTTAAGAGCGTGTTGGATTATGATTTTGGATGATAATGATGTCCTAAAAGTATTTAAGGTCGTGGGTAACAATTGTGGAAAAGGGGAAATATCCAAAGTACCCTTAATAAAACACTAAAAAAATTTATCACCCAGTCGTTATGGTTTACCCTACGACTCATAACGACTGACTATGAGTCATCCCCTAGACTCGTAGACTAGTCAGTGTCCCAAGTCATCCCGATTGTTAACCCTGCAAGTCATACCATATGACTTGTAGTCACACATTATGACTCATAGGGTACAGTTGTACTCACGATAGTAACCTTGGCTATTACATTGGTTTGATTACGGATGACACTTATACAACTGTATAGAGTCTTTGTGACTCGTTAGGTAGGGTCTTGGTCAGGATAGAAGACATGGACAACCTCTTTGGTCACCCTATAACTCAAGCCCTGTGATTCGTAAGGAGACTTTATGACTTATTGGGTGAGTCGTTGCTTGGGTAGTAAGCTCAAATCAAAAAAATTTCAAAGGCCAAAATTCTAGGGTGTTACATTCTCCCCCTAAGATCATTCATCCCTGAATGATGAGTCAAGGATAGAAACACAACCACAATTTCCTTTAACAAAGTCAGAAAACATAATTGATAAGGAAACTACATACCTTAAGCAAGATTATCTAATCCATGGAATAAGATTGGATATCTGGACTTCATGTCCTCTTCAGCTTCTCAAGTAGCTTCCTCTACCTTTTGATTCTCCTATAAAACCTTTACCAAAGCCACGTATTTAGTTCACAAGCGACAGACTTGCCTACCCAAAATCTCAAACAGGATTTCCTCATAAGACAAAAAATCTAAAAAACCAACACCCTTAATAGGCATAATAAAAGAAGGATCATCCACTCACTTCTTCAACATCAAAACATGAAAGACCAGATGAATGAAACCCAAACTTGAAGTAAAATCTAACTCATAAGCAATATTACTCACACTCCTTAAAATAAAGTATGGACCCATATACTAGGGACAAAGCTTTCCTTTTTTTCTCAAACCTCATCACTTCTTTCATAGGAGATACCTTCAAGAGCACCCAATCGCCAACCTTAAACTCTAACTTTTTTTGCCTTATATCCACGTAGGACTTTTGGTAACTTTGAATAGTCTTAAGTCTACCTTGAATCACCTTTAGCTTCTCCATGTATTGGTGAACCAAGTCCGGACCAAACAATCCAGTCTCACCAACCTTAAACCATCCAATAGGAGATCTATACCTCCTACCATAAAGAACCTCAGTTAAAACTCTTTCCTATAACCCATTAACATCGGGAACACCCAATCTACCTTGGTACTTTAAGATACTATCTCCACCAATCTCAAATGCCATAACCTTTTACTTACCCACCTAACCCTTAATATGCATCAAGATAGGAATAAAAACCTTCTTCTTCTTTACCTCAGCACCAAGTGATAACTTCACCACCTCTTATACAATCACACCTCCATCCTCCAAAAGATGAACTCCAAGATTATCCAAATGGTGAATATCCTTTATCAATCCCCTTTTTTTCTCATCCACATGAGATAAGATTCCCATGGACAACCTTCTAAGAGCATCAACAACCATATTAGCTTTACCTAGATGATAATGGAGACTCATATCCTAGTCCTTGAGCAACTCAAGTCATCTTCTTTGCCTGAGATTCAACTCCTTCTGAGTGAACACATTCTACAAGCTTCTATGATCTGAATATATATCAACATTAACCTCATACAAGTAATAGCGCCAAATTTTCAAAGCAAACACAACAGTCGCCAACTCTAAATCAAGAGTTGGATAATTCCTTTTATGAACTTTCAGCTACCTAGAAACATACGCCACAACCTTAACATGCTTTATCAAGACAGAGACTAGTCCTACATGCGATGTATCATAGTAAACAACAAACCCATCTATGCCCTCGAGAAGGGTCAAAATTATAGTGGAAGTCAACTTGTCCCTTAACTTCTTAAAACTAACCTCACAAGCGTTGGACCGCAGAAACTTCACCTTTTTATAAGTCAACTTGGTCAACGAAGAAACAATAGATGAAAAGCTTTCTATAAGTCTCCTATAATACCTGGCTAAACTCATGAATCTCTAAATGTCGATTAGTGTTATGGGTCTATGTAATGCCCCAAGACTACCCCTGGACGTCACACAATGCTTAGAACCACAAGTGATCCTAAGCTGACCCATGATACTGGCATAACTTGTAAGAAATTGAATAAGATACATAAATATGAAAGAAATAAGCGAAAGAGATGTTTGTGCTAAATATGATCAATACAAGACTTTTTTAAAAATAGACTTTGATTATACAACACAAAACTGAAAGTAAATACATCAACTATGAATAACCATCTATGAGGCTTCTACTAATACTGACTATGGGAAGCCGGGACATGATCCCCAGCTATCCCTAATCAATATAACTGAATAAAAAGAATGCTACTAGAACTAGAGTTGACTTGAGTCCTCGAGTCAAAAGAACTCTTCACCTGCTAACTGGAAGTTATGAACTATTTGATTATGATGTGTGTGTTGCAATTTATACCTACATTATGAGATAATGTAGCACATAGACATATATATGTGTCAGTATATCTAGAATGTACTGAGTATGTAGGGTTGAATACATAAGTAAAACAATAACTAAATATGTATATAGATTTTCAAATGATGCATGCTAAGTGTACATGACTCACCTTGAGCTTGAATAAAACAAAGACTGCAAAATCATAAACATGAGTAATAAAGCATAAGGATAAACTTTGTGAGCCATAAAACTTAGTTCTAAATACTTTACTTACTATTCTTTCTTTTGAGAGTTTCTTGTAACCAACATAAACCATGTGAGCTATCATGGAGTCCAATGTTTTACCCACATTGGGGAGAGTTTTCTATCCTTTCCATCAGAATAGAACCTTAATCCTAGTGATCACTGAACTTAACCAATATTGGGACTTAAATCTATGGTGGCACATAGTTCTAGGGCATGTGACCTCAGACTCATACCCAACTCGGTATGCTCATACTTTCAGAAATCCACCTTAAAATAACATAAGGATTTATAGACTGAAACCCACTTATGCCTCTCTTTCTTTAAATCATAATCAGGATAAATAATTGTGGATTTCATATCTTATCCTAGGATTAAAAGATAAATCATTGCTTTAAATCATGTCATAAAACTTATCAATGGAGCTTATGAGCATAATCTTCTTGTAAACTCAATACTTTAACTTAGGGATTAAAATTCATGCTTTAAATTCATGGAAATTCATAACAAAACTTCAAGCTCAATAATCATATTAAAATCTTTCAACAATATCTCCTCAAGATGATGAAATCGAAATCACAATATGAATCTTATAAGTAAAACATGAATATAGGCAATTCTTAATGTACTTAAAGCTTTTAATATCATGGTAATAACATACTTCAAGAATATAGAAATTTGGATATGAACCCTAATTCAAAACAAATAAATTAAATGTTAAAATCATGCACTTTGGACACAAGGGTGAAAGGGTACCCTTGTTCATAACCCCACATACCTTAATTTTCTTGACTTGTGAAGAAAGCTTGAATCTTGAGACTTGAATGATGAACTTGTGAAGGAAACCCTATTCTTGATGTTTCTTGAAGATTTTCTTGAACTTGGAAGCTTGAATTCTTGGGGAAACAAAACTTGAATTTCTTATTCTTGGGAAGAAACCCTAATCTTATTTTTCTTGAGAGTGGGAGAAGAAATAATGTGTTAAGTGATTGAGGATGGGGGAAGAGTAATGCCATCTTATGTTTTTAAGTCATCGGGGTAGGGTTTGCGGTGAGGAAAATACCAAAATACTCCTAGGGAAACTAAGTAAACATTGCAAAAATTTTTAGTTGATGACTTAGTTGATAGCTTGTCAACCAGTTGATGACTTATCAACTAAGTCGTCAACCCATAGATGGACTTGGACCCTTGATGTTTAAGGATGACGACGAGGTTGACAGCTTGTCAACCCAAGTCGTCACATTATTTCTGGATTTGAACTCTTTTTGTTTAGGGTTGACGACATGGTTGACAGCTTGTCAACTAGCTATCGGCTTGTCAACCCAAGTCATCACCTTTTAGATGGATTTAATCATATTCTAGTCAAGGCTGATGACGAGGTAGACAACTCATCACTTAGTTGATGGCTTGTCAACCCAAGTCGTCACTTTATCAACAGAAGGACATGTTGAGGAAAAATGATCATAACTTTCCACTCTAACATCGGATTTAGGTGAAACCTAATGTGTTGGAAAAATGACTAAAAGATCTGTCATTTGATATATATTAGGTCACCTGAATCGATATATTCTGGGAGATACACTTGTTTAAATTTGACCCTTGTAGGATCGAATACCAAAATTCAATCGATAAAAGTGTTCTCAACTTGACTTTGCTCTAAGTTCTTCCTATGAACATTTTTCACCTCATAAGCACTATTCTGACTAGGATAATGATTATGACACATTTATTCAAATGTAAATAATGGGATTAGAGTTTATACATTTAGGAATGATGGTTCAAATTCTAGCTCAAAAATATGATGTGTCACAGTCTAGGCCACTTCTTAACCACCTTAACTTTCTGTGGATTTACCATGATCCCCTTATTGGACACAACATGACCTATAAGGGTCACAACATTCAACAAAAACTCACACTTCAAAAACTTGGCATACAGTCACTAATCTTTAAGAGTCTGCGACACTACTCTAAGGTGATTGACATGATCTTCCTCACTCTTAAAGTACACCAAAATATCATCAATAAACATGACCACGAGCAAATCCAACAACTATCTGAATACACAGATCATCAAATCCATAAATGTAGTCGTAGCATTAGTCAACCCGAATGACATGACCAAAAACTCATAATGACTATATCTAGTTTGAAAGGCAATCTTAGGGATATCCACCTCCCTAATCTTCAATTGATGATAACCCGATTGAAGATCAATGTTAGAAAAGTACTTAGCACCCTGAAGCAGGTGAAATAGATCATCTATCCTTGGAAGAGGATACTTTTTCTTCATCATCACCTTATTCAGTTGCCGATAATCTATTCACAGCTAAAGGGAACCATCCTTCTAATGCATGAAAAGCATAGGGGCACCCCACAGAGAAATACTAGGACAGATGAAACTCTTATCAATAAGATCCTTTAACTACTCCTTAAGTTCTTTCAACTTAGTCGAAGCCATTCTGTATAAAGGGATAGAGATAGGACGGGTATCCAATAAAAGATCAATCACAAAGTCTATTTCCCTATCGGGAAGGATACTAGGAAGATCATAGAGAAACACATTAGGAAATTCAGTAATAATAGGGACAAATTGTAGAGAGGGAACCTCAAAAATAGAATCTTTAACCCAAAGTAGGTGGTATAGACACCCCTTGAAAATCAACTTTCGGGATCTAAGATACAAAATGAACCTTTTCTTAGGAACTAAAGAACTCCCTTCCCACTCAATTATTGATTTATTAAGGAATTGGAAACTAACCTTATGGGCTCGACAATCTAGACAAACATAGCACAAATGGAGCCAATACAACCCCAAGATCACATTAAAATCTAACATATCCAACTCAATTAAATTCACTAGTGTTTCCCTATCACCAACAGATACCACACAACCCCTATAGACCCTTCTAGCCATAACAAAATCACCCACCGAGTTAGACACAAAGAAGGTATTGGAAATACTCTCATGAACGAAACCAAAATGAATAGCCACATAAGGGTCATATAAAAAAGTGTAGACCCCAAATTAGGGGTGGGAATGGTACGGTATGATACGGTACTTTAAATTTTGGTAAGGTAACTTTGATTTTCGGTATCTAAAAGAACATACCATTACCATACCAAATTAGTTCGGTATGGTTCGGTATTTTTAAATTCGATTTTTGTATTTTACGATATGGTAATTCGGTAACCATACTTTATTTAATTTCAACTTAGATATTCATATCAAAAAATATTACTTTAAACTTTAAAAGCATCTCAATCATAATAGACTAACAACTATTTGTTAATCAATTACACAAAAAGAACATCTTAATCACCATTGAGTAGTCCAAGATGCAAACTCTGAACCATTACCTAAAATTAAGGATAGTACTTCTAAATAAATCTACACCATAAACTTCATTCACTGACATAAAAAATCTAACTTGAAATATGTAGCTCGATTTGAACTGAAATACTTCCCAAATAGGTTGCAGCACTTTTCAACTACTAGTGAAAATGACTTTTGTATCACTTTGATGGTTATAGTCATGAGAAATATCCTACAAAAGAAACATAATATTTCTTTAATTAACAAGACCAAGTGAAAAGACCAAAGAAACAAATGTTAACATAATGCATAAAAATATAACGAGTCAAATTCAACATTCATATATATGTTCATATTCAAGAAGCAAATACTATTAGACAAAAAAATAATGCTCTTTTACAGTTCTGCTTAAGTATTTTACTTGTCCATTTTAACAAATCAAAAAATAAAATGGCTAAGCAATGTCTAGCTAGACGTTTAATAGTCTAAGCAAGTTTGAAAATCCAGAGCTTGAGTGAACTTGGATCGTTTCCAGTTAAAGACAATTAAATTATATTAACCAGTTCAAGGAGACTTAAAGGAACTGAGTAGGGTTTAAACTAGTAATGGTAATCATGTTGCAGCAAAAAAAAGACCTAAATAGCAATTTTTAGTTGTCACTTGTCAGCATAGAAAACTTACCATGTCAATGTTTAACCTTTTAGTAGACACTGCAATTTGAGGTGCCAAAAACACGTCTGCCTGCAATGTTCACTCTGTTATATGAATATCATTCGGTAATAAGTAATAACATCATCAAGATTATCACTTAATTGTTAACAGGATATTACCTCCCAACTACTTTCCAAATTATTTAGAGAAGTTCAAGGAATTCAAGTGCATAGTAAAACAATTTTATCAAGAAAACATGTAATTGTTAGACAAAATACCAATATACTTTCGTAGTTCTCTCTTGTAGCATACTTTCCAGTAGAATCCAATAGCAATTTTTCAAGAACTGCTCCAAAATAAAAGAAGTTTCTTAAGAATCAATAAAAAAAAGATTGAAGAAGACTACTAATTAATCAAGTAAACAAAATTTGCTACATCAGGTAATAGAAGGGTTCTGTTTCCACTTAACACATCCTTAATTAATCTTAGAATCTATAGAGATAAGAGGATATCATAATGATGCATAGCCAAATAGTATTATCTAGTCTAATTAAGCACTAGATGCTTAAACAAATGAAATGATGATATTGAGCACTGTTAGACTGAAAGAGATCCTTCAAGTTACAAGCTTATCACAATTACACTACTTATTAATTATACACCAACAAAAGAATATTATAACGATGTATGATTTGGCTTAGGCACCATAAATACTTACCATATATTGCAACTTACAATTATATATCGATGATAGAGAACAACGTTCACTCTCTGCCAAATCTAAGAAGAAATAAGAATAAGTTTCATGTAATGTAAGAAAATAAACTATTTTGCAATATCAATACAGAGCTCATAAATGAGTGATTCTTACTAAGTTCAAATTGCTCCAAATAATCTAGATCTTCCTCAATTCCAATCGGATGTGAGTCACTTCGAAGTCAATCTTGACAACACATAAGAGCTTGCACTAATTTAGGGGTCAATGAACTCCTAAATGAATCAAGAATACACCCTCCCGTACAAAATGTACTCTCAAAAGCTATACTAGAAACAGAAACGACTAACACATCATGAGTCATTTCAGCAAGAATAGGAAATCTAAGTGAGTTCATTTTCCACCAATTCAAGATACTAAAATCATTAATTTCATTTTCAGTTGCTTCACCTAGTTACTTGTCAAACTCTATTTTAGCACACGATCTTCCACTGTCAGCTTTATGATTCTTGAATTGTTGTGTAAATGTTACAGCTGATTTTTTTAGATTGAGTTTAACTACTTACACTTGGTAAGTCCAATGTGCTATCAGTTGAAGAAATAGATGAAGAACTTTGAGACATTTTTAAATGTGCTTTTGCATACTCATCAAACAAAGAAACCATGTAACTTTTCACTTCGCCTACTATTTTGTTTCCTATTTCTTCCCCCAACATACTCACTAGTGTATAAGTAACATACTCCTCTTGTAACGGGGATCCAAAATACATACAATAAAAATTAGTTTATTCATCTTTTCTAGTTTACCCCAATATATATCAAATTTTCCTTTCATGTTGGTTGCCATTTCACTCAAATCAGAATCTTCACTTTCTATCAAACCTTTTAGGACAAAATGAAGCTCGTAAATTTCAACAAAGTGAACATTTGATGTAACATAAAGAGAACCTGAGACCTTTAAGGTGAGTTTATAGAAAGTTTCAAGAAATTTCATCATGTGTCTTATTTTTTCCCAATCAGTAGATAAAATCTAACCTGTAGATTTTTCATCTTCACAAATATTAGTAAGTAAATAATGTAATAATCCACAGTCAAGAGCACCATAACTTACAAATACATCCTCAAATTCTTGTGCCACATTTAGCATTAAATAGGTGGAATTCCACCTAGTAGGAACGTCCAAACATAGTGATTTCTTACATGCTATATTTTCAAGTTCACAACATTCTTTAAACTTCTTCAACCTTGCCGGAGATTGTCTAATGTATCTTACCACTTGTCTAACACATTTCACAGAATCATTCATTTCTTTTAAACCTTCTTGAACAAATAAATTGAGAATATGAGCCATTCATCTTATATGATACCATCCATCATATTAGTTCCTCATTTACTAAATTACTTAGACAACTCTTTCATTGTGATATTATTTGAACTAGCATTATCAACCGTAACTATAAAGAATTTGTATATACCTCAATCAAGCAAGCACTTTGTAATAACAGATGCTATATCCATACCTCTATGACTAGAAATTGGACAAAAATTATTATTCTTTTGCGTATAGTCCAATCTTTGCCGATAAAATGAATCGTAAGACACATATAATTAATTCTCTGCAATAAAGTCCAAGTGTCTATAGTGAGACAAACTCTTTGTTGGATTTCTGTCAAAAAAATTTTCAATTTGTGTTTCTCTTCACCATATAAATCAAAACAATCTCTAGTCACTATTTTATGGGGAGGAATTCTAAATTGAGGGTCAGTACATTCACAAAGTGCTTAAAACCTTCCCTTTCAACAAAACGAAAAGGCAGCTCATCAAGAATAATCATCTTAGCTAAAGCAGCCGTACACAATTCTTGATCAAATTTCCAAGGAGCGAGTACTCCCTTATTATACTTTTGACCACCTTGAACTGGTTAAAAACCTAACCTAGTTTGATTAGTTTCAACATTATGGGGAAATTTTTGACAACTAGACATATGACCTTTCAATCCCGAGGTACAATTTCTAATCTTAAAATTTGGATATGAAAAACCACAATACTTACATTTTGCAATCAATTCTCCATTAGAACCATCTATTTTATCAAAATGATCCCATGCAACAGATCTTTCCAATATGTGTTTCCTTTTCTTTGAGTTGATTTCACTTATAGTTTTGGCTGCTTTTGAACCTCCATTTTCATCTATTTTAGCTTTATTGTCTGCCATCTATGAGAGCAAAAATAAATAACAAAACATTAAAGATTGAACTAAAAAAAATAAGAATTAAAAAAAAATTGGAGCAAAAAAGAGCCTTTACCAGAAATCCTGAAGCACAGAAGCAATATAGATATTAGAAAGTGTGCTTTAGAACTTATAGAACTTTTGGGGCAGTAAATTAATGGAACATCAATATGATAAGCATTTGTATCCAAAGCAAATAAACAATTGGATCAAGTCATCTAACAATTATCCCACCCTCACTAATTAGAATTTAGAAGTTTAATGACTGTGAATATCAGATATGTCTATCGGTATTCTCTATAATTAAATTAAAAGTTGGAACAAAAGTAAAAAAAAGATTAATGAGCTTCCCAAAAAGATTATTTTTAAATAATTTTTTTTATGTTCAATTAGCTAATGAATGATATATAATAATATAAATATATTTAATAAACTTAAATATAATATATATGAATTTTATATATTATTAAAAAATTTCAGTTTGGTATATGGTATTTCGGTATTTATTGCATAAATACCAAATACCAAAATAATTTAAACCTCCCACCAAATACCATCATAACCACATGTATAAAAAATTTCGGTTTTGGTATGGTATTTGGTATATACCATACCATGCCCACCCCTACCCCAGATCAAGTAAATAGTACACATCACGAGAGAAAAGCTGTAGCATACCAATGACTACATCAGGAGATGCCTTAAATTCCTGACGGGTGGCAAAAACATAAAGACGATTCTGACCAGTTTTGGTACCAGAAATAGCACCCTTTGGTGTAGGAGCTAAAGAATTAGAAATTAGGACCTTATTAGCTCCATTAACAATAATTGTTGACAGATATGTAATACCCCGTATTTCCGTAGCATAAATTAAATCTCAGTACGTGAGTATCCATACACAAAATTTCTGAAATACTCATTATTTCTTAGTTAAGAGCCCACCAAGTTGTGGGAAATTGAACTAGCTTTCCAATGATTTAAGATTCACCTTAATCCAATAACCGAGTAAGAGGTTATGGTAATTTTAAGTTTGAATCGTAAAACACCGTGATTTGGACCCATAGCGTGTCGCGGAGAAGTGTAAAATCATAATTGTCAAATTCCAGTAAGACTTCATGATTCCACTGCGTTGGTGATGTCCCATCTCACAATTTTCCCTTTCCAGTGAAGCTCCGCGATTATAGCGCATCGCTGAGGAGTACTATTTCACATTTGGCAATTTTCAGTGAGCCTCCGTGATAATGGCGCATCGCAGAGGTGGCTAAAATAGCATTCCAAAAGTATTACCATGATATCTCCGCATCGCGGTGATTTTACAGGTCCTAATTAGTAGTTTCCAGTAGGCCACCGTGATGTTGTCATGCGTGCCAGAGGCAAAAATAAAGATTTCCAGCTTTCAGTTCCGAGTTTTTAAATTCTTTCAAAGGTATTTGGGTATTTTTCCACGGACCTAATCATCCTAAAAAATGATATTTAATCCCTAAGTGACCTAAATAATCATCATTTATTCAATTCCTCTCAAAATTGAAGATCCTCTTCTCAAGAATAAGAAACCCTAGCTCTCAAATTCAAGGCCAAATCTCAAGAACTCTCCATCAATCCTCTCAAATTCATTAACTCAGGTATGTTAAATGTTTATTCATGGGTTCGTTTTGCCCATGGAGTCCAAGTATCTGATTTTAATTATAAATTTATGATCTTTTCAAGTTACTCTATTTTTAGATTATGTTTTCAACCATTAATCTCTATGAATTATGATTCTACACCATTTATGAATGGAATTATTGTTGTTATTCAATTCCCCATGTTTTAATATTATCATTCATTGAATTAAATCATGATTTAGAGCTATTCATGTTGAATCCATACTATTACTACATGTTCCATAACATTCCTATGATTTGATTAAACTGTGAACTATAAGTGTTTGATAAAATGCCTACAAGAATGAGTAGTTGATAAAGGTTTTCTTGCTAAGTCCTCTAGGTTTAATATTGTGTTTCTATTTTTTCTTTTGAGTCCTGGGGGTATTGAATACTCAAAAATCATAACTGTTTACTTAATCTTATCTCAGTATTTTTAGAATAACTTCAAAATATATCATGAGCATTACTAGATCAGTTAGTTAAACTCAAAAATGGTCAGTAACTCAGTGTCATTCAGTTGAGAGTAGGATTTAGCACCGAGCGAGTGTAGGGATGATGGCTTACCTATCAGATAGGCAGAGTCATTAGTAGCAGTCCCTATACTCCAAAACTACATAGCCAGCATAGGATATGAGAAGTCACCCGTCAGTTTAGGTTTGACTATCTCATAGGGGTCACCAGTCATATTAGGATTGACACCCTTCACCCTTCGAGACAATATAATAAACTAGACTAGTGGATCCGCATAGCCAGCGTTAGTACCCGTGTCACGGTATTAACACCCTTTCAACTGGGGTTACAGGTTGAGGCATGTTGTTTGACCAAGGTATACAAATATCAATTATTTTAGTATTTCAGTTTACATACTTTTATTCAGTTCATGTTATATGCTTGGTCATGCATCCTCAGTATCTATAGATTTCACATAACTTCAGTATTTACAGACTTTCATGCATACACAGTATTTATAGATTTCACACATTTTTAGTATCTATAGATTTCATGTTCTTTATTTAGTACTCTATGTTTTATATGTATATTTAGACAGTTGTTATTCCTATTCATAAAACTATACGTGTCAGCCTACCTCATTTAGCATACCAGTGCATTCAAAGTACTGATCGCATACCTTTCTTTTGCGCTATGATGTATTATATCATAGGTTTGAATGCTCAGTTCTCGGATCGTGCTTAGACTTCTCAAACTCTCAGTAGTAGCAGCGGTAAGTCCTCATGTTTTGAGGATATGTTATTTTACTTTATGTCTTTAGTTAGGTAGTTAGTAGAGTTAGTTGGGGCCTGTCCCATTAATTCATAGTCTGTCAATTTAGAGGCTTTTAGACATTATAGTTAGTTATTCAGTACTCAAAATTCAATTGACATGTCAGTTAGTTATTCAGATTTTCTTTATCTTACCAGATTTAGATAGTTATTTTCCAGATTTATGGAATAGTGTTGATTCTAGTTATTAAAACCTTACGACATATTTATTTTTCTTCTACATTTATGATTGTGTTATTTATTGCTCTCAGTAGGTACTAGCTCATGGGTTAGCTTGTGGTCCTTCAGGATTGTAAGCACCATGTGACGCCCAGGGTGTACTCTCGGGGTGTTACAAACTTGGTCTCAGAGCCTAAGGTTTTAAAGGGTCCTAGGAAGTCTGAATACCACATCAAGTAAAGTCTTGTGTATGGGTGTGTAGCGCGCCACCCTTATGGGCAGGAGGCTATAAGAAATTTAGGAAAAGTTTCCCTTCTTTCAATATTCATTTCATGTGAGTGAGCATGATCTCAAGTTAAAATCTTAGTATATTCATTTCTTCCTTCCATTTACAGAACATGCCTTACAAAAAGAATAATTGAAGAGGAGCAGGAAACCAGCCAGCACCTCTGCCCGTCCAGGCAGATCCTCTGGACGAGCATGTCTCTCATGTAGAATTTAGGGTTGAGTTCACCACTCTTGCCAACTCCATAGCAGCTCAGAATGAACAGGCAGTTGCTATTTAGGCCAACCCATTGGTCAATACTGCTATAGCCAGGATTCAAGACTTTACCCGAATAAATCCTCCTTCTTTTACGGGATCCAAGTCTGAAGAGGATCTACAAGAATTCCTAGATATGGTTCAGAAGGTAACAAATATTTTCGGGGTAACATTTAGTGAGAGTATTGAGTTGGCTGCATATCAGTTGCAGGATTTAGCCCATACTTGGTTTAAACAGTGGAAGGTTGGTAGGGGTGTTGATGTAGGGCCTGTAGAATAAGAGAAGTTTGCCACAACTTTCTTAGACAGATTCTTCCAATTGGAGTTGAGGGATGCCAAGGTGTTAGAATTTATTAACTTAAGGCAGGGCAATATGAGCATGAAAGAGTATTCCCTCAAGTTTACTCTATTAGCTACATATGCTATCCATGTATTAGCTGATAGAAGATCCAAGATGAGTAAGTTTGTGTCTGGTGTATCTAATAATGTGGTCAAGGAGTGTAACCGCAATGCTGATTAGGGAGATGGACTTATCTAGACTGATGGTCCATGCTTAACAAATTGAGGAGTAGAAGATTAAAGAGAGAGAGAGAGAGAAAATAAGAGAGTAAGGATAGGTAGTTTTAATTTAAGTCAGCCAAGGTCAGAAGGTGGTAACCATCCTAAATTCCATAAGAGATCTTTAGCCCCAGCACCCTCTTCAGCCAGTACCCCAATACCTAAATTCAAAAATGATAATTAGGATAGGGTAGTAGGCTCTAATCCCAAGGCAATGTTAACCATGCCCGTAAGAATCCTCTATGTCAGAAATATGGTAGATACTATCAGGGTAAGTATAGAGCACACAGTGATGTGTGCTTCAGATGTGGCAAACCAGGTCATCGGATTTGGGAGTGTCGGGTAGTTGCTCAGAGAGGTAGGGAGTTACTCCAACAGAGCCAGTCCAATCAGTCATCAGTTCTATCTGGTCACTTGACCCAGGAGGGTGTCGCTTTTAGTGCTACTAGTTGTTAGTGTTTGAACAGAGTATATGCTCTCCAGTCCGGCCAAGATTAGGAAAATTCTCTTGATGTAGTTACTGGTACGTTCCAGGTCTTTCATTCACATGTTTATTCTTTACTAGACCCTGGAGCTTTTTTTTCTTTTGTAACTCCTTATATAGACGTCAACTTCAGAGTCAGTCTTGAAACTCTAGCAGAGCCCTTTTCAGTGTCTACCCCAGTGGGTGTTTCCATTGTAGCCAGGTAGGTATACAGGAACTATCCGATTGTAATTTCTGATAAAGTTACTTCAATTGATCTCATGGAGTAAGAGATGGCGGATTTTTATATCATTCTTGGCATGGATTGGATCCACTCATGCTATGCCTCAGTTGATTGTAGAAACAAAATAGTTCATTTTCCATTCCCAAAGGAACCAGTCCTTGAATGAAGGGGTAGTACTACAACTCTCAGGGGTCAACTTGTTACATACCTTAGAGACAGAAAATGATATCTAAGAGGTGTATTTACCATCTTGTTTGAGTTAAAGAATCGAATTTAGAGACTCCAACCCTTGAGTTAATTTTAGTAGTCAAGGAATTTCTAGATGTGTTCCCTGAAGATCTCCCTGGAGTTTCTCCCGAAAGGGAAATCGATTTCAGAATTGACCTTCTTCTAGACACTCAGCCCATATCTATTCTGCCATTCTGAATAGATCTAGCTGAACTTAAAGAACTAAAAAAAAAGTAGAAGGATCTCCTAGATAAGGGATTCATCAGACCCAGTATCTCTGCGTTGGATGCACCAGTTCTATTCGTGTGTAAGAAAGACGATTCTATTAAAATGTGTATTGATTACCGTCAGTTAAACAAAGTCACCATTAAGAATAAATATCCATTTCCTAGAATTGATGATTTGTTTGACCAACTTCAGGAAGCTAGTAAGTTTTCTAAGATAGACCTCAGATCAGGCTATCACCAGCTTAGAGTCAGAGAATGTGTCATTCCAAAAATAGCTTTTTGAACTTGGTATGGTCACTTTGAATTTTTAGTCATGTCCTTTGGTCTTACCAGTGCCCCAGTAACTTTCATGGACTTGATGAACCGAGTATTCAAGTAGTACTTGGACATGTTCGTTATAGTCTTCATTGATGACATTATTGTTTACTCCCATAGAGAAAATGATCATGCAAACCATCTCAGGATAGTATTATAGACTCTTAGAGCCCATAATTTATTCGCTAAATTTAGTAAGTGTGAATTCTATCTAAGATCAGTAGCTTTCCTTGGCCATATTATTTTCGATGAGGGAATTAAAATTGATTCTCAAAAGAATGATGCGGTGAGAAATTGGCCCAGACCCATTTCTCTTTCATACATTAGGAGTTTCTTGGGTTTGGCTAGCTATTACCATTGGTTTGTTGAAGGGTTTTCATCTATTGCATCTCCCATGTCCAGATTGACTCAGAAAAAAGTCAAGTTTTAATGGTCAAATTCCTACAAAAAGAGTTTTTAGGAGTTAAAGACTCGACACACCTCAACCCCAGTTCTTACTTTGCCAGATTGTTCAGATGGGTTTGTTGTGTACTGTGATACATAGGTTTGGGGTGTGTCCTTATGCAGAGAGGAAAGGTCATAGCCTATGCCTCTAGATAGCTTAAACCCCATAAGAGGAATTATCTGACTCATGATCTCGAGCTAGCAGCCATAGTGTTTGCCTTAAAGATTTGGAGGCATTACTTATATGGGGTGGATGTTGATGTGTTCACAGATCACACGAGTTTGCAATATGTGTTCTCTCAGAAAGATTTGAATTTGCGTTAGAGAAGGTGGCTAGAGTTATTGAAAGAATTGACATGAGTGTTCTGTATCATATGAGAAAGGCCAATGTAATGGCATATGCTCTCAGTATGTTGTCTATGGGTAGTGTTGCTCATTTTGAGGATGGTAAGAAGAATTTAGCTCAGGAAGTGTCCTCCTAGTCAATTTAGCAGAAGGTAGTGTATGGGTGCAGAGTAGTTCAGAATCATCTCTAGTTTCCAAAGTGAAGGAAAAGCAGAATAGAGATCCCAGTCTAGTTAAGTTGAAAGAATTAGTCAGAGATCAGAAGGTGGAGGTTTTCTCCTAATGGGGAGATGGTGTGCTGCATTGTTAGGGTCGGCTATGTGTACTTGCTGTAGATGACTTGACGCAATGAATTCTTGCAGAAGCGTAGGGCCACTAAGACGTACCATGATTTATGGGAGATCTATTAGTGGAGTGGGATAAAGAGATATATTACAGAGTTTGTAGCTAAGTGCTCTATGTGTCAGCAAGTTAAGATTGAGCACCAGAAGTCTAGTAGGTCCATGAAGGAGTTCAGCATTCCCACGTAGAAATGGGAAGAAATGAACATTAACTTTGTGATAGGTCGTCCTTGTACTTGTCATCAACACGATTCTATTTGGGTTATCGTAGAAGAGATGACTAAATTAGCTTATTTCTTACCAGTCCTTACCTCTTATTCAGCCGAGGACTGTGCCAAACTTTACCTCAGAGAGTTAGGTAGGTTACACGGTGTTCCCTTAGCTATTATCTCTGATAGAGGTACCAGTTTACCTCTCATTTCTGGAAAGCATTCCAAAAAGGTCTTGGTACCCAAGTCCACCTCAGTATAGCCTTCCACCCTCAGACAGACGGTCAAGAATAAAGGACCATTCAGATTCTTGAAGATATGTTGAGAGCATGCATAGTTGATTTTAAAGGTAGTTGGGATGACCACTTGCCTTTGATTGAGTTCGCATATAATAACAACTATCATTTCAATATCTAGATGGCTCTATTTGAGGCTATTTATGGTAATAGATGTAGATCCCCGATTGGTTGGTTTGAAGTAGGTAAGGCCACGGTAGTAGGGCCTGACTTGGTGTTTGATGCGTTAGAGAAGGTCCAATTGATCAGACAAAGGCTTAAGGTAGCCCAAAGATGACAAAAATCATATGCAGATGTGAGGAGAAAGGATCTTGAGTTTGAGGTCAGTGATTTTATGTACTTGAAAATCTTTCCCGTGAAAGGAGTGATGAGGTTCAGCAAGAAAGGGAAACTTAGTCCTCGATATGGTGGCCCCTATAAAATTTTTAATCATTTCGAAAGGTAGTGTATGAGCTTGATTTACCTTCAGATCTAGCCTCAATACACCTAGTGTTCCATGTCTCATTGTTAAAAGTTGTTCCCATAGAAAATGTGGATATTTAGAACAATCTTTCCTATGAGGAAGTTCCAGTCGACATTCTCGATTGTCAAGTTCATAGACTAAGGAACAAAGAAGTTCCACTAGTCAAAGTTCTTTGGCAAAATCAGATCGTTGAGGGATCCACTTGGGAAGCAGAAGCAGATATGTGGACCAAGTACCCTCATCTTTTCTCCATGAATTCAGATTCGGTTTAATGTATTAATCTTCTTAAAATTTCTCTTTATCATGCTTATTTTAGTTGCACATCATCTTCATGTCAGTCGTGCATTCATGAATCAGTTAAGTCATGTATTCCATGCATCAGATATGCATGTTCAGTGTGTAATCTCAGTCCATCAATTTCCTCAGCTTAACCAGTCTAATTCGAGGACGAATGATTCTAAGGGGTAGATATTGTAATACCCCGTATTTACCTAGCATAAATTAAATCTCAGTACGTGAGTATCCATACATAAAATTTCCTAAATACTCATTATTTATTAGTTAATATCCCACCAAGTTGTGGGAAATTGAACTAACTTTCAAACGATATAAGATTCACCTTAATCCGATAACCGAATAAGAAGTTATGGTAGTTTTAAGTTTTAGTCGTAGAAACCATGATTTGGGCTCGTAGCACGTCGCAGAGAAGTGTAAAATCAAATTGTCAAATTCCAGTGATACTTCGTGATTCCACTGCATCGCGGTGATGTCCCATCTTACAATTACCCCTTTCTAGTAAAGCTCCGCAATCATGGCGCGTCGCGGAGGAGTCCCATTTCACATATGGCAATTTCCAGTAAGCCTCCGCGATAATGGCACATCCCAGAGGTGGCCAAAATGGCATTCCAAATTCTTACCATGATAAATCCACATCGCGGTGATTTTCTAGGACCCAATTGGCAGTTTCTAGTAGGCCACCGCGATGTTGGCACATCGCGTTAGAGGCAAAAATTAGGATTTCAAGCTTTATGTTCCGAGTTTTTAAATTCCTTCAAGGGTATTTAGGTATTTTTCCATGGCCCTAATCAGCCTAAAACATGAGATTTAATCCCTAAGTGACCTAAATAATCATCATTTATTCAATTTCTCTCAAAATTAAAGATCCTCTTCTCAAGAACAAGAAACCCTAGCTCTCAAATTCAAGGTCAAATCTCAAGAACAATCCATCAATCCTCTCAAATTCATTAACTCAGGTATGATAAATGTTCATTCATGGGTTCCTTTCACCCATGGAGTCCAAGTATCTTATTTGAATTAGAAATTTATGATCGTTTCAAGTTACTATATTTTTAAATTAAGTTTTCAACCATTAATCTCCATGAACTATGATTCTACACCATGTATGAATGGAATTGTTGTTGTTATTCAATTCCCCATATTTTAATGTTATCATTCATTGAATTAAATCATCATTTAGTGCTATTTATGTTAAATCCATGCTATTACTACAAGTTCCATAACATTCCTATGATCTGATTAAACTATGAACTACAAGTATTTGATAAAATTCCTACAAGAATGTGTAGTTGATAAAAGTTTTAATGCTAATTCCTCTAAGTGTAATATTGTGTTACTATTTTTCCTTTTGAGTCCTGGGGGTATTGAATACCCAAAAATCATATCTGTTTACTTAATCTCGTCTTAGCATTTTTAGAATAACTTTAGAATACATCATGAGCATTACTAGATCATTCAGTTAAACTCAGAAATGGTCAGTAACTCAGTGTCATTTAGTTGGGAGTAGGATTTAGCACCGAGCGAGGGTAGGGATGGTAGCTTCCCTGTCAGATAGGTAGAGTCATTAGTAGTAGTCCCTATACTCTAGAACTACGTAGCCAGCGTAGGATATGAGAAGTCACTCGTCAGTTTAGGTTTGACTATCTCGTAGGGGTCACCCGTCAGTTTAGGTTTGAATATCTCGTAAGGGTCACCTGTCAGATTAGGATTGACACCTTTCACCCTTCGAGACAATATAATTTACTAGACTAGTGGATCCACATAGCCAGCATTAGTACTCGTGGTACGGTATTAACACTCTTCCAACTGGGGTTATAGGTTGGACCCCGATTAGCTCAGCTTGGGGTATATTGGTTAGATGATAGCTCCCACAGTCTCAGTCCAATAGTCGTACCAGTAGTTCAGTCTCAGTATTGTTTGACCAAGGCATAAAGATATCAATTATTTTAGTATTTCAGTTTACAGACTTTTATTCAGTTCATGTTATATGCTTGGTCATGCATCCCCAGTATCTATAGATTTCACATACCTTAAGTATTTACAGACTTTCATGCATACACAGTATTTACAGATTTCACACATTTTTAGTATCTACAGATTTCATGCTCATATCTACAAGGAGGATATGAAAGATCTAACTGGGCTCTACTAGTCTGGGTCTGGGCATCCTTGGTCTTAAACCCACTATCATTCTGAAAGCGAAGATCGCTAGACGACTTAGGATAAGGATCACTAGCCATATAATAGGTACACAAATTTCCCTAAGCCTTCTTCTTTCCCCACTACCTACCATCTCTACCACTGCTCTGATGGCCTTCACCTTTGTAATACCCTATATTTTCGAGCAAGAAATTAAACCATCGTTCCTATATGTGTAAACTTTAATTCCATTATTTGTATGTTAATACATGTTTCATGATCTTTATCCTAGTGTGTCAAGTTCTTTAGATATGAAAGATGTTCATAAGAATCACTTAGAACAAAGTTGAGCTAAGCGCATTTGATTCATCCAAAGTTTGGTATTCGATTCTATAAGGATCTACTTTGAATGTGTATGACTTTTGATATATGTAGAATTTTTCATCATAAAACCCACCAAATTGTAGATAATCAAATTAGCTTTCCAACTATACCAATTTCACCTTAATCCGATACCTGAGCGAAAAGTTATGGCCATGCAAAGGGTTGTGATTGCCTAAAAATTGTCTAAGGCTACTAGAATGGGTGTGCGATTGGCTAGGCGTTGCCCAGCTAAGGGCTAGGCATTTTCTAAGGCATCGCCCATCTTGGCTCTACCGATTTGGTGGGCGTTGCCTAGGTTATAGCCTACTGCCAAAAATACTCCGTTTTGACTTAAATCAAGGGTGTTGAGGTCATTTCACACCCCTAAATCATCCCTAATCACTTCAAAATATTTTGATGAAGTATTAAACACATTAAATCCTCTCTCTTAACCCTAATTAATCAGTAAGCAATTCAAAAACCCTCCTTTATTCCCAAGAATAAGATTCAAGCCCTTTTTAAAAAGAAATCAAGGAATTCAAGTTTCGAATCCAAAAATCCTTCCAGAAATCAATCATTAAGGTATGTGTGATGTTCATCCATGGACCCTTTTCACCCATGAAGTCCAAAAACCTATTTTTATGTTTTAAATCATGAATTTACATGTTTATAATGAGTTATCTCCATGAAGCTTTTATGAATTTCGATTATGCATGAGGTTACAGGTGTTTTCATTAAAAATAGCCCTTAAAAGTTTGAATGATGATATTTTCATGTTGAATCTCTAATTCTTGGTTTTGGAATTGTAACTATGTTATTTTCGCATGCTTTACCCATTCCCATGCTTAAGATTATGAATTTTAGGTGTTTGATGAAATGTCTAAATGTTGGGTTTTGAGCAATGATCTTTTATTATGATTTTTAAAGCTTCTTATGTCCTTATTGTTATGTTCATTCAGTGCTGGAGGGTTATGAACACCCGATACTTAGCTGTTTACATACTTTCAGTATCCTTAGAATGATTTTAGTTAAACCATGAACTTAGTTTATTTCTCAGTTGTTATTATCGTAATGAGCACTATCAGAATTCATAATCAATTAAACCCAATTCATTTTAGTGTCAGTTTAGTTGGGAGTAGGATTTAGCACTGAGCGAACCTAGAAATGGGGGATCACCTGCCAGTAAAGGGGTGACCTTTAGTAGCAGTCCCATAGTTCCAGAATGATGTAGCCAGCGTAGGTTAGAGATATCAACCTACCTGTTGAGGGTTGATAAAGTGTTTGCCTACCAGTTGAGGGTAAACCCTATCTCATTAGAGCACTTGCCAGATGAGGGTGACTCACAGCCATTATTAGTACCCGTGGCATGGTACTGACACCTTTTCAACTGGGGTTAAAGGTTGGCCCCCAATTTGCTCATATCGGGGTATGTCAGTTAGATGATACCTTCCACTGTTTTAGTTCAGTATTCAGTACAAAATTCAGTTCAGTTTTGCTTGACCATAGCATACAGACTTCCAGTTATTTAGTTATCAGATTTTAGTATTTTAGTTTACAGATTATTTTAGAATTATGTTATATGCTTGGTCATGCATTCTCAAATTTCATAGCTTTGGTGCATTTACATTCAGTTATCTCATGCTATTCAGTCAGTCTTTATTTCATGCATATAAACCCATGTATATCAGCCTAACCTCATCTCGCATACTAGTACATTCAAAGTACTAATCGCATATATTTTCTCTGCGCTATGATGTCTTATATCATAGGTTCGGACTCTCCATTTCCTGATCATACCTAAACATTTCAGCCTATCATTAGTAGTAGTCGCGGTGAGTCCTCATCTATCGAGGACATGGATTATTTATTTTAGTTATCTCAGTAGTTTAGCTTTTCATTTTAGTTAGACAGTTGGAGTTAGTTGGGATCTGTCCTATCAACTCTTTTTCAGTCAGTTTTAGAGGTTTTCAGACATTTCAGACAGTCAGTTGATTTGTTAGTCTTTTCAGTCAGATTTTTAGTATGTTCGTTTATATTTTGGACTTGAGTATTTCATTGTATTAATTTTCAGTACTTTAAACCTTTGGCATTATTTAGTTATTTCTGGACATGTGTATCTTATTACCATATCATTCAGTGCTCACAGCAGGTACCAGTTCATGGGTTAGCTTGTGGTCACTTGTGATCGTAAGCACCGTTATCGCGATTAGGGGTAGCCACGGGTTGTGACAACCTTGCTCTAAATATCTAAATTTCTTACTCTACCTCTCTCCTAGTTTTTCTTATTTCTTTTTTTCATCTTCAACCTACTGCATATACACCACTATCCTAGAGATATCTATGTCATTGTTTAGCATCGCCGCCTTGCACTCTAGTACCAAGTACCGAGACAAACCCAAAATAAACTTCTTCATCCTAGCCCTTATGTTAGACACAAACTCCAGAGCATAATGAGACAAATAATGTAACTTTAAGGCATACTCCTTCACGATCATATTTCCCAACCCCAGCTTCACAAAATCCTCAGCTTTAGCCTCCCTCAACTCCTGAGGAAAGAAACAATCAAGGAAAGCACCAAATAATTCCTCCCATATAGCTTGCTCAACATCATAACCCCTCAACTGCTCCTACTCCTCATGCCATTGATATTCCATTTCCTACAACTGATATGCGGCAAACTCCACACCCTCCATATTAATGGTATGCATCACTCTTAATATATTTTCCATCTCATCAACAAACCCCTGAGAATCCTCCTCAACCTTAGTTCCTGTAAAGGTTGGAGGATTCAACCTCATAAACTATCTAACTCCAATGACCTCAAAAGATGAAGCGACAAAACTAACACAGTTAGGCTGATAAGATTGAGAAGTCACAAACTGAGTCAGCAAATGAATAGATCGACAAAATTTGGAGTTAGAATTATCTCCCTAGGGAAGCAGGGCATAAACATCATCAGCCCATAAAGCCCGAGGAGGACTAGTAGCGACTGATGGAACTCTACGTGGTCAGTTAGGAGCAGGGGCCCTAGAACGGATCTGTACTCTATAAGTAGAATGAGTTCCATCCATATTGTCCTTAGGTAGGACAGAGGAGTTTCCACGAGCATCAGATCTCCAGGGAGGCATGATATGAAATTCAAAAAAAATTAGAGGAGATTTAATACCTTAGATTCTATAGCCCAAAAATAGATCACAAGAAAGAAAAAACATTCCTAAATGCCCTATAGTCTCTTCCTTATATGTGTGGCTCGCTATATACCCATAAAAGAGACTCTACTTGACATGGATTTATTAATACCTAATGACCATGAATTCTAGTACTCTTATACCAAGCTTGTCACAACCCGAACCAGGGCCTGACTATGACGAGTATATCAAGTCCGTCGAGGATCGAAGACCACTCTTTTTTCCTAGTCAAAAAGAGCACAATACAGCTAGCAACAGATGAATTCCAAACATATAACAAGAAAGAGCTGAGTTTTGAACATATAACAAGATAGGTAACTCAACTAACTCAGAAAGGAATCTAAGAATTTCAACAACCATCCTAATCCACAGTAATCCACAAGCCTCTTGGAAAGAAACATCAATCTTACTTAGGACATGCCCCCGACGATAGAAAAAACAAAATTGAAAGATAGTCGACGACATAATGAAACCCAAATATGAAATGAGGGTTTTTTGAAGAATGGAAGATCACCACTTTAAACAGACTCATAATCGATTCAGAAATCACCTAATTATTGTGTAGAAAAAGTAGAGGTGTCTTCAATTCTTGCATTACGTGGGGATACAACATCCGAAGATGGTTAGCGGGATGAATACTAGCATGTAACTTAGGACAGAGATAAAATAATTCCAAGATCAAGTCAGTTCAAAACCATTCAAAATCAATGCAAACAATCATATATATATATATATATATATATATATATATACATAATATGTCAGGATAGGGAACAAGGTTTAGCATAAAAGTAAAACATTAGCTTGGACTGTGTAGCTCAGTCTATCATTCATACCTATGGTCTATATGGGTCTAGCTTCCTCTTCTAGTTGCGTTTAGCTCCCTCGATGCTGGTTGGGCCTTAGTGTGTGTTAGCCGTACAAACCAGATAAATCTGAGGAAGGTCCAAAGCCATCAAGGCTACAAACATTCCAAAATGTATACATGTATGTAATGTTTAAGCTACGCACAACTACACCTTCAAGGCTCAGCTACACAACCCCATTTAAGCTAGATTAAAATATTTACATAATCCCATTCATTAAACCAAGGATCATCAATTAACACATATACCATTGGTATCGTCATACCAATTACGCTTGCAAGCTTATAATTATGTCATACCAATTCCATCAACCTGGGGGAATAACACGACCCCCTTTGTTCATTAAATCCAATTGGAGGAATGCCATGACCCCCTTTGTTCATTAATTTAAGTTTAAAATAAAAAACATGGCCAACAAGGCCTTCAAAATCTTTATTCTTCGATTAACCATTTATGCAATGCCTTAGTTTAGAAAAGTAAACCAAATTATGTGATTAACCATAATTAAAATCTAATTATGCAAGTAGATTGAGGGAACACAATTTTCAAACCAAAATCCAAAACCAAAATCATCAATTTAGAGGAATATCTCAACCCCCATTTCAATTTCCATACCCATGCACCCAATTGATTTAACAACCATCAATTCGAAGTATGAACAATTCATAAAATTATGGAAAAATAATTCAACGACCAACCATTCTAAAACCCTCAACCCATACTAAAACCCATATTCAAATCTACACGAACAACTATTTAAATACATGTTTTAAGTAAAACAAGTTTAGGAAAAGAGTAGCATGCCTAAAAGTAGCACATTTATGGAGAGAAATCACCACTTGGAAGCTCTAACTGAACAACCTTGAGAAAACCTAACTTGTTCTTGAATTAGGGATTTTAGAGAGTTTAAGAGCATGTTGGATTATGTTTTGGATGATAATAGGGTCCCAAAAGGGTTTTAAGGGAGTGGGGCAAAATTGAGGAAAAAAGAAAATGTCCAAAGTACCCTTAAGATAACACTAAAAAAATTTGTCGCCCAATCATTATGGGCCACCCTATGACTCATTATGACTGACTACGAGTCGTCCCCTAGACTCGTAGTTTGGGAAGTGCCCCAAGTTATCCCCACTATTGATCCTATGAGTCGTACCATGACTCGTAGTCACATATCATGACTCACAGGGTCCGGTTGTAGTCACGATAGTAACCTTGGCTATTACACTAGTTTGACTACGGATGGCTCATATACGACTCGTGTAGAGTCTTTACAACTCGTTAGTGAGAGTCGTGGTTAGGACAAAAGACATGGACAACCAAACTGGTCACCCTACGACTCGATCCCTGCGACTCGTTGGGTGAGCTGTAGCTTGGGTAGTAAGCTCAAATCTCAAAATTTTCAAAGGCTAAAATTTTAGGGTGTTACAATTTTCTTTTGCGATGTATAGGACATATTAATGTATTGATTCATAGTGATAACATGATACATCAAATAAAACATTTTCATGCTAAACTGCCTTTAACACTAATAAATTTTTGTTACACCATAGTCCATACTACAAGTACGAACCCATAATGTAGATTATCTCCTTTTATAAGGCAGAAATTAGAACTATTTTTTTTGAATAACTTCCACTAAAAAAATGAGTAAATTTATATATTAATGAAACTTTTTTGACTTTTTAAGACCAAATAATTTGAGTTTTTTGGGGTTTCACTCATAATTTGATTTTTGATTTATTGGCAAAAAAAAAAGAAGAATAGGCTTGATTTCTGAATTATTGGAGAAAGAAGAAGAAGAAAAGGTTGGATAAAGAAGAAATAACCATTTTTAGAGTTAAGTTAAGGGGTGAATGATATCCAATTGTTATTTGCCGTATTTTTCATATAAATAATTAATAAATATTTCTTTTTTATTTTTTTGTTATTCTATGTTTAAAAACTTTTTTTCTATGAAATGCAATCTAAGAAATATTGTTAAGAGTTGCAATAAATAATTGTATATATAGAATTTTTCCCTTAAATTAAAAATTACTAAACCACTTTTAACTATGGGGAAAAAATGTAAATATACAATATTAGATTGTTTATTGCATCAATATTTCTTAGATTACAATAAATAAAAAAAAAATTAACAAAAAATATAATATGAAAAATCAATCCTCAAATAAAGATGTCAGTTAACTAAAATAGATCATTAACCCCTAGTTTCTCTCTTAAAACAGTTAGTTTTATTTTTTCAAAATAAAGTTACATCTTCCTCTTCTTCGAGTCTATTCTTCTTCTTCTTCTTCTTCTTCTTCTTCTTCTTCTTCTTCTTCTTTCAAAAAAGATGTTAGTTATTAAAGAATATCATTCAACCTAATTTTTCTCTTAAAATATTTTTTTTCATTTTTTTAAAATAAAGTTGTGTCTTCCTATTCATCGAGTCTGTTCTTCTTCTTAAAAGAAAAGATGTCGGTTAACTAAAGGATATTATTCACTCCTATTTATCTCTTAAAATCATTTTTTTTATTTTTTCAAAATAAACAAGTGTCTTCCTCTTTATCGGGTCTATTCTTTTACTTTTTTCTTCAAAAAAGGCATCAGTTAACTAAAGAATATAATTCACCCCCTAATTTCTATCTTAAAATGATTTTTTTCATTTCAAAATAAAGTTACGTCTTTCTCTTCATCAAGTCCTTTCTTCTTCTTCTTCTTCTTCTTCTTCTTCTTCTTCTTCTTCTTCTTCTTTCTTCCTTCAAAAAAGATGTCAATTAATTAAAGAATATCATTCACCCCTAATTTCACTCTCAAAATAATTTTTTTTATTTTTTCAAAATAAAGTTGCATCTTCCTCTCTGTCGAGTCTATTCTTCTTTCTTTTTCTTATAAAAAGACGTCAGTTAATTAAATGCTATCATTCACCCCCAAATATATCTCTTAAAATGATATTTTTCATTCTTTCAAAATAAAGTTGCATCTTTCTCTTTATCGAGTCTATTCTTCTAATTCTTCTTCTTCTCTTCTTTTTTTTCTTCTTTATTCAACAAATTAGAAAACATATACTTATTGAAAACCAAAATTTTTCAAATTACTTGATATTTAAAGGAGAAGATTCCTATTAAAATACATATTTACGTATTTTAATTTAAATGAAAGATGTTAAAAAAATAGAAGCAACAATATTATTTTTTGCATTCTGAAATATGATAGCTTACATTCAATCATAATACAATATGGAGGAAGATGAACGTCATAGGTAATTTATCTTACACAAAGAAAAATTTAAATATTTGTGTATTTTTATATGAAACATATAAAAGCTTTTGTTAATTGGGATCAAAATGAATTGATAGAAAAACATATTACAAATCTATTTTATACATGTGGATTTGAAAGGTTGATCATAAATATGGATGGTTCAGTGAGTAGAAAAATTAAACTTAATTATGTTTTCTTAGTTATATTAATGTTGCAGTTTAAAATTTTTCAATTGTGTTAAATTATTTAATTTCATGTGTTTAATTATACTGAAATATTATAATTCAACAATATTGTATAATTTACAAAAGGTAGACCCAAAGATTTTAGTGTTGAAAGAATTATGTATGATTTGAATACAAAATATAATGAACTGATAATGCGATAGCGACTCAATTGAAGATAGTCATTACTGTACAAACTGAAGTTAGGCATGTAGTTTATGATAGATGCCTACCAACGATCATACACAATAATATCAGAGTCAGAGTATATTTGGATCAAAAATAAATAATTTCAAATTTCTTCATTAAATATCTGCTGTACATAACTTACAAGGATATAATGATGAATCCAATAGAATATAATGAAAAATCTATTGTTTGTGTTGGAATTCAAAACTATAATGAAGGAATTATAGAGAGGCGACATTTATAGTCAAATTATTAGATTTGTTTGATTGGATTAACTCCAAAGAATGAAATATTTGATGAAGAAGTAATAAGTGATCTGACAAATACAAAGATATTTTTTAAACAGGTTTACAAGGTCAAAAAAAATGCTTGTTAAGATTATGAAGTTCCACGCATTTGTGAATTAATTCTCATTTCTCGTCGAAAGGTCTAGTGCTAACAGGTAATAAATTTTGCATTTTATATCCTGGAAAAAAATTAAGACAATATGTTTTGTTATATTAATTTGATATATTTGTTGATTTGTTGTAATAAATCTTAAACCATTGTCGTCTAGTTTGTCTGGTGAAAGATTGTACGTGGTTTCGTCACTCTTCAAGTATGAACAAACTTGTGGTTTTCAAGATCAGAAAGTATTGTGAAATTCATAGAAGCTTAATAAAAGACCAAATATATGCAAGGCGCCAAGGAATGACAACGATTGTCGCAAAATTGATAGTGCGTAATTATATGTACATGAAAAAGGTACACCTTGAATGATATTACCACAGACAAGTTGAAACAACATGGTGTGTTATTAATTTATAACCAAGCGTAGAGTGCAAAAGATAAAGTAGTTAAGTTGTTGCATGATGATCCTATAGAATCGTAAAAAAGAATCCCAGATTACTTATATTTTTTTGGAAAAAAAGTATCTTGATATATCATTATTTGGGAGAAAATAGAGAAAAAATAATTCGTGTATGTTTTTGTTGCATTGAATGCTTCTACTTGGAGATAGGAATATTGTAGATCAATAGTGATTGTTGATAGGACTTCTCTAATATCATTGTAAGATGGGACTATGTTGATTGCAAGCACATTAGACCTAAGAGGTAAATTATATATTTTTGTTTTCTTAAAAAAATATACATTTATATGTGTGACACAAATATTGGTACAAATTTGGTATGTTTACCAGATTTTTATTTTTTATTTAAATTGAGTGCATAATCAACTCTAATATTGCATATATTTATGAAATGTAATCAGGTCATATACTGTCACTGACTTATGCCATGATTGATTATGAGAAATATATATAATTTTGCATATTGTAATGATCTAATTTTTGTTACGCTAAAATAGGAGGTAAAACTTTTGCCCGATACTTTCTAATTTTTGAGAAATTTAGGGCTAACCTAGTGTTGGACGATTTTTAAGAATATACCAGACTAGGAAAATCTTGTGTTAACGAAAATATTGGTGGGGGATTTTTGACTTGATTTTAGATAGATAATGAGTTTAGAAAGTCATAACAACTTCCAACATAGAACTCCAGTTATAAAATTTACCGTGGAAGAGTTGATTTGCGATGTCATACTTTTAGGAATGTGTTATAAAATGAGAATAACTAGAAACAAGCCCTGACATTCTTCCTCAAGACCACTATAGCAAAAAATACTATTGTAATGGTACCGCCACAACTGAAAAAGTACCATAGTAGTGGTAGCCTATTATAGTCGTGAACCACTATAATGGTAGATTAACTGCTCCAATGGTAACACACAATATTTTTATAATTTTTAAATCAAAAATAGGTTTTCATTTCCTATTTTCTAAAAAATACACCAAGGCATCGGGAAAGAAAATTTTCTGCAATATTTTAGATGTTTTCATCTTTGGAGGTAAGTTTCTTGCACTGTAAACTTTAACTACTTCTTAAAATCACTGAAAATCATTAGAAAGCTTAATCACGATAAAATTAAATTTATCTCTAAATCATGAACTTGATGTAATTTGGTGGGAATGGGTATAAAATCAGTAGAAAATGATTCTAGGATGTTCAAAAATAATAATGAGAATAGAATCATAGTTTTTCATGCTAAATAAAGTTGGATTCATAAGGTTTAAGGGGTAGAAAATGTTGAGGCGGTGAATTAAGGCAATGGTATAGTTAAATGGTTGTTATTAATCCCTAGTAATTAAAGAAGGATGAATTATTAAAATGGATATGTAATAATATTGTTATAAATCAGGAACAAGTTGAAAGAAAAAGAAAAGGCAAAGTTGTGGCCTAGAATTGACTTTGAGCAAGAAATCGAGGTAGTTATGGTTTATTATTGCAATTAGACTTGCCTGAATCTGTTCTTATATATGAATTGAGTAATTGTAATTGCTTTTGAGTACTTCTTATGATTATTGACTGCATTGCACATTCATACATATTGATGTTATTGAGGTGGTGGTGATGATGATGCTATACAAATATTATGTTGTTTTTGATGATATTATCAAAATCATAATGGTCATGATGTTGTTGAGATTGTTGATGAGATTGAGAAAAGAAAGATATGATGCACACATATTGTATTCATAGATTTATTCATATGTATTGAATGTTCAACATAACTTGTCGTTGAAATTGGCTAAGTGTAAACCCACATATATATGCGTCTATTCTTCCATGAAAGTGAAGTATTATAATTGTGTCATTTTCTTTGATTTTTAGTTTTGTCATTTGATTTGCATTTATTTAGTTTAATTTATTTGTATGATGTCGGATTGAGTCGACCTATGATGTCTATCAGTGATTGTTGAAATACTGATGCTACCTGTGCTTATCTTTTTATTGAGTGCAAAATGTATTCTAATGGTTGAGAAGAGACCTCAAATCTAGTGAACAATTCTAAATTCCCATTTTAGGATGAGCAATATGACCGAACAACGTTTGGATCATCATATTATTGTTCATGTCCCTTGTTCGGCACTAACACACTCCTCATTTATTTTTATGTTTTCAATAATCTTTAATTATAGACTTGAGTATTTCTTGTAGGTTCTTGTATAATGACTCTAGGACTCAAAAATGTAATAAATAGAGGTGTTGATACTTTATTAGTAATTTGATAATTCCGCTATTTGATACTATGATTTATCGATTGAATAAAGACATTGACTTTTCAATAACAAAGTTAGTATAAGGTGGGGACAGACCCACAAGGATTCGAGGTAGTTCATCCGAATTCCTAACTCAAAAAATTATACTGTGTATATGTAATGCCCGACAAAGTTATCCTTTAGTCTGAGCCTTAGAGCGTTTTCGGTAAAGCAAAAATCCGAGTCTAAAAATTTCAAAAATATCTTCCCAAGTATGAAACACTTTGAATAATATTTTATTTATCTAATTTCAACTTTTTGTCATGTAGATCATTGTATAAGCTTTCCATCGATACCAATTTCATCAAAATCCAACATCGAACGAGGGAGTTATGGCCGTTTACTAAATGGTATCGGAATTGCCCAGGTTTAACGGTCGACCTGGTGGACCGTCAAGTCCTTGGTGGACCGTCAAGTGTCCATTCAGGCCAATGCAGAACATCCCATTTCTGGCCCCCGAGTGACGGCCAAAGTGGTGGACCGTCAAAAAGTTGACGGACCGTCAAGGGGTCCGTCAGGTTAAAACAGAATAGCCCATTCCTGACCCTCGAGTGACGGACGATCTGGTGGACCATTAGATTCCTGACAGACCGTTACTTCAACCGTCACGTTGAGGAAGAATGTCCCAATTTTGGCACTCGAGTAAGGGATGACTTGGTGGTCCGTCAGTCCCTTAGATGGACCGTCACAGACCCCGATCAGCAGTTTTCAACTCTTTTTCTTTAAAGGACATTTTGGTCTTTTCCACTCTTTCCCCAACCTCTATAAATACCCACTTAAGGGTTGAAGGCCTCATTTCTTTTCTCTTCTTTCACCCAAAAACTAGGGCTTCAAAAATAAAAAATCTCTCTTCTTTCACCAAAAATTTAGAGAGAATCAAGAGCAAAAATCAAGAATTCATCTGAAGGCTTTCAACAAAGAGTTTCTACAAGGTATGTAGATGTTGATTCTTGGGTCCCTTTCATCCAAGAAGCTCAAGTACCTTTTTCTAAATCTCCAAGATTTATGTTTATAAATTTTTAATGATTTTTGTGAGTTAAAATTGATGTTTTTGCTATGATTGAGTTGTGGTTCATGTTTGTCTACAAGATTTTCAAGCCTTGGCCTTAGTATATGGTATTTGTGTTATAAATAGATTATGTACTTGTGTTCATGTGTTCATGACTTTTGGGTGTAGAATTGGTTGATTTAGAAGAGTATGTCTCCCATAGGTTGATAAAAGCTTAGAAGAAGAATATGGGCCATTATAGCATGTTGAATAGGAAGCCCCAAATTGTGAGCTAGTCTATGCATGTATGGTATTTGTTGAAGGAACTTAGTTAACAAGTGGAGATGTGATGGTTGTAAATTCCACATTATTTGCCCTTTGATATATGCTAAGTTTTTAATATATGCCAAGTGATTAGCAAATAAGTTATGACATGATAGTATGAAGTTTCCCAAGCGGTGTGAAATCCAAATACATATTAAGACCGATATGGGTATGAAATAGTTGAGGTAAAACCTTGCTGAATGGAGTACGATCAAATAAATTGTTTCCTCTATGTTATTATGTGATTAATATACCGAGATGCTTAAAGCGACCCTTTGGTAATTGTGATGATGAATAGAGGTCTATGTTTCCTAAATGTTGGATATGATGCCTTAAGGATTTTGAGGGGAAAAGTATGTTATGATTTCTAATTTCTTGGAGAAGATGCTTTAATAATTGTAATGATGCATTAATGATGGTGACGATTAAGGTATGATTGCGATAATACATGAATGATTATGATGATGAATGAATGCTTGTGTTGATGCATGAATGATTATAATGATGAATGAATGCTTGTGTTGATGCATGAACGATTGTGATGGTGAATGGATGATCGTGATGATATGAGAATGATTATGTTTTACTTTTATGTTATCGAGTCCTGAGGGTATTTATACCTGATAGTAAAGCTATTGTATAGAGCCCGTGTTAGTTTTACGATAATTCTAATCGAGCCACGATTCTCAGAACTCAGTGAACTATAGAACTATGTATCTTTAGATAAGTGCGGAGCTTAATCAGGCTTTGTAATCTCAGTTATCTCTATAATCTCTATATCGCTAGTAATCTAGCCTCCGTCCTGTAATAAGCTCAGATCTAATAGTATTCAAGTGATTTGATTCTAATCTCTAAAGCGATTTGAATAATCTATTTAAGCTCAGCATCGTCAGTCAGATGCTATGATTCGATACCTTTCCGTTAGATACAGAACTAAGTAATATCAGCGTAACTTAGTTAGATCTCTTGAGAAATATAATCAATATCGAATTCAGCTCAATCTAAGTTCAGTCAAGAATTTGATCAGTGTCTTTTAGTTGGGAGTAGAAACTAGCACCGAGCGAGCTCAAGGATGGGGACTCACCTACTAGTGAAGGGTAAAATCCTTAGATGCGATCCTTGTGCTCCAGAACTACGTAGCCGGCATAGGTTGAGTCATCACACCTATTATATGAGGGTGGATGAGAGACATCATACCTGCTAGATGAGGGTAGATGAGGTGGCTTGACCAGTTAGATGAGGGCCTCACCATTCTCATTTGAGGACCTGATAGATGAGGTTCATATAAAGATAAGGTCTTTACCCGTGGCACAGTATTGACCACCTCCCAATCAGGGCTAAAGGTTCGACCCCTAAGAGATTGTAGGGGAATGTCAGTTAAGTAACTACTTCCCACAGTTTTAGTTTTAAATTCAGTCTCAATTTTTGAATCAGTCTTCAGAAATCAGGGTTGTCAGATACAGTCATCTATCATTGTGAGGAACTCAGATAGTTCTATCAATTTATGGACCATCCCATCAGATAGACTTGGTCTCACATACAGTTATTTGATATGATATTCAAAGGTATGCCACCAGATAGGCTAGATCACAGTGTTAGATTCATGTTGAGTATTCTTGTTGTAAGATTCGAATATAATTATATTTCTTATCATTGATAAAGCTTCCAAACTTATCTGTTAAAAGGGTTGATCTCTAATCCTATCAGTCGAAAGCAGTAAGTCCAAGAATTCAGTCATAGATGTAAGTACATCCAGATCCTCAGTTACCAGTATCAGATGAGTCATTGATTTAGTATCTCAGTGTCAGTACTGAGTTCAATCTACAATAAAGTGGTATTTGGGTTTCAGTATCTAGAGTTGCGATAATTGTGTTCATGCTCTATGCATTCATGTATGTGTTCTCATGCGACGTTTTCATGACTATTCAGTTTACATATTGTGCATGCATGAGCCCTTGAATTTGGCCTTACCTTGTCTACATACTCGGAAAATTTTTGTACTAATGCATTTGCGCTATGGTGTTTTATTTGACACCATAGTTTTAGAGGCACAAGATTTAGAGTTTTCTCAACAGTTCAGTCCCAGTTAGCAGCAGTAGCAGTGAGTCCTCTTCCTTCAAGGACGAATCTTAGTTTACTATTATTGTATCAGATTTTATTTATATTCTTAATTGACGGAGTTAGTTGGGGACATATCCTATCAACTCCATAGTCCAGATGGTTTAGAGGCTTTTCAGATGGATGTTGATGTATTAGTATTCAGTTTTCAGTTTGAGTATGTATAGATGTATTGAACCTTATGGCCAATTTCCGTATTTATTTCAGATATTATGCAGTATACAGGTATAGATATCAGTAAAGGGTTAGCTTGTGGTTCTTCAAGTCCATAAGTACCGTGTGACATCATAAGATGGGATATTGGGGTGTTATAGTATATAGGATTAAATTTGAATCATGTAGAGCATTGAATAAACTTTCCATCGATACCATTTCATCAAAATCCTACATCGGACGAGGGAGTTATGACCGTTTTACTAAATGGTATTAGAATCGCCCAGGTTTGATGGTCGACCTGGCAGACCGCCAAGTCCTTGGTGTACCATCATTTGTCCCGCTAGGCCAAGACAGATATCCTGTTTCTAGCCCTCGAGTGACGGCTAAATTTGTCGACCGTCAGTCCCTATGATGGACCGTCAGATCGACCGTCACAGACCCCGATCAGCAGTTTTCAACTCTTTTTCTTTAAAGGACATTTTTGTCTTTTTCACTCTTTCCCCAACCTCTATAAATACACACTTAAGGGTTGAAGGCCTCATTTATTTTCTCTTCTTTCACCCAAAAACTAGGGTTTCCAAAATGAAAAATTCTCTCTTCTTCCACAAAAAATTTAGAGAGAATCAAGAGCAAAAATCAAGAATTCTTCCGAAGACTTTCAAGAAAGAGTTTTCTCAAGATATATAGATGTTGATTCTTGGGTCCCTTTTATCCAATAAGCTCAAGTACCTTTTTCTAAATCTCCAAGATTTATGTTGATGAATTTTTAATGATTCTTGTGAGTTGAAATTGGTGTTCTTTCTATGATTGAGATGTGGTTCATGTTTGTCTACAAGATTTTTAAGCCTTGGCCTTAGTATGTGGTATTTCTGTGGTAAATGGATTATGCACTTGTGTTGATGTGTTAATGACTTTTGGGTGTAGAATTGGTTGATTTAGCAGAGTATGTCTCCTATAGGTTGATAAAAGCGTAGAAGAAGAATATGGGCCATTATAGCATGTTGAATAGGAAGCCCCAAATTATGAGCTAGTCTATGCATGTCTAGTGTTTTTTAAGGACCTTAGTGAACGAGTGGAGATGTGATGGTTGTAAATTCCACATTATGTGCCCTTTGATATATGATAAGTTTTTAATATATGTCAAGTGATTAGCAAGTAAGCTATGATATGATAGTATGAAGTTTCCTAAGCAGTGTGAAATCCAAATACATTTTAAGACCGATATGGGTATGAAATAGTTGAGGTAAAACCTTGCTGAATGGAGTACGATCTAATAGCATGTTTTCTCTATTTTATTATGTGATTAATATCCCAAGATGCTTAAAGCGACCCTTTGGTAATTGTGATGATGAATAGAGGTCTATGTTTCCTAAATGTAGGATGTGATGCCTTAAGGATTTTGAGGGGAAAAGTATGTTATGATTTCTAATTGCTTGGAGAAGATTCTTTAATAATTGTAATGATGCATTAATGATGGTGAGAATTAAGGTATGATTATGATAATACATGAATAATTATGATGATGAATGAATGCTTGTGTTGATGCATGAATGATTATGATAATGAATGAATGCTTGTGTTGATGCATGAATGATTGTGATGGTGAATGGATGATCGTGATGATGTGAGAATGATTATGTTTTAATTTTATGTTATTGAGTCCTAGGGGTATTTATACCCGACAATAGAGCTGTTGTCTAGAGCCCGTGTCAGTTTTGCGATAATTCCAATTGAGCCACGATTCTCAGAACACAGTGAACTATAGAACTATGTATCTTCAGATAAGTACG
Source organism: Capsicum annuum (assembly GCF_002878395.1). NCBI lineage: Eukaryota > Viridiplantae > Streptophyta > Magnoliopsida > Solanales > Solanaceae > Capsicum > Capsicum annuum. Next base: position 64,332,647 of record NC_061121.1, read on the forward strand.
GAGCTTAATCAGTCTCTATAATCTCAGTTATCTCTATAATATCTGTATCGCTAGTAATCTAGCCTCCATCTTGTAATAAGCTCAAATCTAATAGTGTTTAAGTAATTCAATTCTAATCTCAGAAGCAATTTGAATAATCTATTCAAGATCTACATCATCAATCAAATGCTATGATTCGATACCTATCCATCAGATACGAAACTAAGTAATCTCAGCGTAACTTAGTTAGATCTCTTAAGAAATATAATCTATATCGAATTCAGCTCAATCTAAGTTAAGCAAAGAATCAGAACAGTGTCTTTTACTTGGGAGTGGAAACTAGCACCGAGCGAGCTCAAGGATGGGGACTCACCTACTAGTGGAGGGTGTAATCCTTAGATGCGATCCTTGTGCTCCAGAACTACGTAGCCAGCATAGGTTGAGACATCACACCTATTAGATGAGGGTAGATGAGAGACATCATACTTGCTAGATGAGGGTAGATGAGGTGGCTTGACCAGTTAGATGAGGGGCCCACCATTCTTGTATGAGGACCTGATAGATGAGGCTCATATAAAGATAAGGTCTTTACCCGTGGCACGGTATTGACCCCTTCCCAATTGTGGATAGAGGTTGGACCCCTAAGAGATTGTAGGGGCATGTCGGTTAAGTAACTACTTCCCATACTTTCAGTTTCAGATTCAGTCTCAGTTTCAAAATTAGTCTTCAGAAATCAGGGCTTTCAGATATAGTTATTTATCATTGTGAGAAACTCAGATAGTTCCATCAATTTATGAACCATCCCATCAAATAGACTTGGTCTCATATACAGTTATTTGATATCATATTCTGAGGTATGCCGCCAGACAGGCTTGATCACTGTATCAAATTCCTAGTGAGTATTCTTGTTGTAAGATTCGAATATAATTATATTTATTGTCATTGATAAATCTTCCAAAATTATTTGTTAAAAAGGTTGATCTTTAATCCTTTCAGTCGAAAATAGTAAGTCTAAGAATTCAGTCATAGATGTAAGTACATACAGATCCTCAGTTACCAGTATCAGATGAGTCATTGATTTAGTATTTCAGTGTTGGTAGTGAGTTCAGTCTGCAATAAAGTGGTATCTGGTTTTCAGTATCTAGAGTTGTAATAATTGTGTTCATGTTCTATGCATTCATGTATGTGTTTTCGTGCGACGTTTTCATGACTATTTAGTTTACATATTGTGCATGAATGAGCCCTTGCATTTGGCCTTACCTCTTCTACATACTCGGTATATTTTTGTATTGACGCATTTGTGCTATGGTGTTTTATTTGACACCATAGTTTCAGAGGCACAGGATTCAGAGTTTCCTCAGCAATTCAGTCCCTGTTAGCAGCAGTAGCAGTGAGTCCTCTTCCTTTGAGGACGAATCTCAGTTTAGTATTATTGCATCAGATTTTATTTATATTCTCAGTTGACGGAGTTAGTTGGGGACATGTCCCATCAACTCCGCAGTTCATACAGTTTAGAGGCTTTTTATACGGATGTTGATGTATTAATATTCAGTTTTCAGTTTGAGTATGTATAGATGTGTTGAACCTTATGGCCAGGTTTTGCATTTATTTCAGATATTATGCAGTGTACAGGTACAGATATCAGTAAAGGGTTAGCTTGTGGTCCTTTGGGTCCATAAGCACCGTTTGACGTCACGAGATGGGATCTCGGGGCGTTACAGCATATAGGATTAAATTTATGCTACTTGTATATATATCACGTATTGAACCTCCTAAACACAACACTAGTAGGTAGTACAGCGGTTAAGAGGGTTCAAATTTCCCCACAATATCTAAGATCAAATCCCA